>NC_092339.1:382740000-383040000 GCF_046630445.1 Rutidosis leptorrhynchoides
TAGGGTTTGGGGTTTGGGGTTTGGGGTTTAGGGGTTTGGGTTTTAGGGTTTAGGGTTTAGGGTTTGGGGTTTGGGGTTTAGAGGTTTGGGTTTTAGGGTTTTAGGGGTTAAGGGTTAGGTGTTAGGGGTTAGGGTTTAGGGTTTAGGGTTTAGGGTTAGGGTTTTAGGGTTATGGTTTTAGGGGTTTAGGGTTTAGGGTTAAGGGTTTAGGGTTAAGGGGTTTAGGGTTTAGGGGTTTAGGGTTTAGGGTTTAGGGGTTTGGGGTTTAGGGTTTGGGGTTTGAGGTTTAGGGTTTGGGGTTTGGGGTTTAGGGTTTAGGGTTTGGGGTTTGGGGTTTGGGGTTTAGGGGTTTGGGTTTTAGGGTTTTAGGGTTTGGGGTTTAGGGGTTTGGGGTTTGGGGTTTAGGGGTTTGGGTTTTAGGGTTTTAGGGTTTGGGGTTTGGGGTTTGGGGTTTAGGGGTATGGGGTTTAGGGGTTTGGGGTTAGGGTTTACGGTTTAGGGTTTAGGGTTTAGGGGCTAGGGGCTAGGGGTTAGGGGTTAGGGTTTTGGGTTTCGGGTTTCGGGTTGCAGGTTTCGGGTTTGGGGGTTTGGGGGTTTGGGGGCTTGGGGGTTTGGGGGTTTGGGGTTTTAGGGTTTTAGGGGTTTAGGGGTTTAGGGTTTAGGCTTTAGGGTTTAGGGGTTTTAGGGGTTAGGGGTTAGGGGTTAGGTGTTAGGGGTTAGGGTTTAGGGTTTAGGGTTAGGGTTTTAGGGTTATGGTTTTAGGGGTTTAGGGTTTAGGGTTAAGGGTTTAGGGTTAAGGGTTTAGGGTTTAGGGGTTTTAGGGTTTAGGGTTTAGGGGTTTCGGGTTTAGGGTTTAGGGTTTGGGGTTTGAGGTTTAGGGTTTTAGGGTTTGGGGTTTGGGGTTTGGGGTTTAGGGTTTAGGGTTTGGGGTTTGGGGTTTGGGGTTTAGGGGTTTGGGTTTTAGGGTTTTAGGGTTTGGGGTTTGGGGTTTGGGGTTTGGGGTTTAGTGGTTTGGGTTTTAGGGTTTGGGGTTTGGGGTTTGGGGTTTGGGGTTTGGGGTTTAGGGTTTAGGGGCTAGGGGCTAGGGGTTAGGGGTTAGGGTTTCGGGTTGCGGGTTTCGGGTTTGGGGGTTTGGGGGTTTGGGGGCTTGGGGGTTTGGGGGTTTGGTGTTTGGGGTTTTAGGGTTTTAGGGGTTTAGGGGTTTAGGGTTTAGGCTTTAGGGTTTAGGGGGTTAGGGGTTTTAGGTGTTAGGGGTTAGGGGTTAGGTGTTAGGGGTTAGGGGTTAGGGTTTAGGGTTTAGGGTTAGGGTTTTAGGGTTATGGTTTTAGGGGTTTAGGGTTTAGGGTTAAGGGTTTAGGGTTAAGGGTTTAGGGTTTAGGGGTTTAGGGCTTAGGGGTTTAGGGTTTAGGGGTTTGGGGTTTAGGGTTTAGGTTTTGGGGTTTGGGGTTTGGGGTTTGGGGTTTAGGGTTTAGGGTTTGGGGTTTGGGGTTTGGGGTTTAGGGGTTTGGGTTTTAGGGTTTAGGGTTTAGGGTTTGGGGTTTGAGGTTTGGGGTTTAGGGGTTTGGGTTTTAGGGTTTTAGGGTTTGGGGTTTGGGGTTTAGGGTTTGGGGTTTAGGGGTTTGGGTTTCAGGGTTTTAGGGTTTGGGGTTTGGGGTTTGGGGTTTGGGGTTTAGGGGTTTGGGGTTAGGGTTTAGGGTTTAGGGTTTAGGGTTTAGGGTTTAAGGTTTAGGGGCTAGGGGCTAGGGGTTAGGGGTTAGGGGTTTAGCGTTTTAGGGTTTTAGGGTTTAGGGTTTGGGGTTTGGGGTTTGGGGTTTAGGGTTTAGGGTTTAGGGTTTAGGGGTTTGGGGTTTAGGGTTTAGGGTTTGGGGTTTGGGGTTTGGGGTTTGGGGTTTAGGGTTTTAGGGTTTGGGGTTTGGGGTTTGGGGTTTAGGGTTTAGGGTTTAGGGTTTGGGGTTTGGGGTTTGGAGTTTAGGGGTTTGGGTTTTAGGGTTTTAGGGTTTGGGGTTTGGGGTTTGGGGTTTGGGGTTTAGGGGTTTGGGTTTTAGGGTTTTAGGGTTTGGGGTTTGGGGTTTGAGGTTTGGGGTTTGGGGTTTTGGGTTTGGGGTTTGGGGTTAGGGGTTTAGGGTTTTAGGGTTTTAGGGTTTTACGGTTTAGGGTTTGGGGTTTGGGGTTTGGGGTTTAGGGTTTAGGGTGTTAGGGTGTTAGGTTGGGTTTAGGGTTGCGGGTTTCGGGTTTGGGGGTTTGGGGGTTTGGGGGCTTGGGGGTTTAGGGGTTTGGGGTTTGGGGTTTAGGGGTTTGGGTTTTAGGGTTTTAGGGTTTGGGGTTTGGGGTTTGGGGTTTAGGGGTATGGGGTTTAGGGGTTTGGGGTTAGGGTTTACGGTTTAGGGTTTAGGGTTTAGGGGCTAGGGGCTAGGGGTTAGGGGTTAGGGTTTTGGGTTTCGGGTTTCGGGTTGCAGGTTTCGGGTTTGGGGGTTTGGGGGTTTGGGGGCTTGGGGGTTTGGGGGTTTGGGGTTTTAGGGTTTTAGGGGTTTAGGGGTTTAGGGTTTAGGCTTTAGGGTTTAGGGGTTTTAGGGGTTAGGGGTTAGGGGTTAGGTGTTAGGGGTTAGGGTTTAGGGTTTAGGGTTAGGGTTTTAGGGTTATGGTTTTAGGGGTTTAGGGTTTAGGGTTAAGGGTTTAGGGTTAAGGGTTTAGGGTTTAGCGGTTTTAGGGTTTAGGGTTTAGGGGTTTCGGGTTTAGGGTTTAGGGTTTGGGGTTTGAGGTTTAGGGTTTTAGGGTTTGGGGTTTGGGGTTTGGGGTTTAGGGTTTAGGGTTTGGGGTTTGGGGTTTGGGGTTTAGGGGTTTGGGTTTTAGGGTTTTAGGGTTTGGGGTTTGGGGTTTGGGGTTTAGGGGTTTGGGTTTTAGGGTTTTGGGGTTTGGGGTTTGGGGTTTGGGGTTTGGGGTTTAGGGGCTAGGGGCTAGGTGTTAGGGGTTAGGGTTTCGGGTTTCGGGTTGCGGGTTTCGGGTTTGGGGGTTTGGGGGTTTGGGGGCTTGGGGGTTTGGGGGTTTGGTGTTTGGGGTTTTAGGGTTTTAGGGGTTTAGGGGTTTAGGGTTTAGGCTTTAGGGTTTAGGGGGTTAGGGGTTTTAGGTGTTAGGGGTTAGGGGTTAGGTGTTAGGGGTTAGGGGTTAGGGTTTAGGGTTTAGGGTTAGGGTTTTAGGGTTATGGTTTTAGGGGTTTAGGGTTTAGGGTTAAGGGTTTAGGGTTAAGGGTTTAGGGTTTAGGGGTTTAGGGCTTAGGGGTTTAGGGTTTAGGGGTTTTAGGGTTTAGGGTTTAGGGGTTTGGGGTTTAGGGTTTAGGGTTTGGGGTTTGGGGTTTAGGGTTTTAGGGTTTGGGGTTTGGGGTTTGGGGTTTAGGGTTTAGGGTTTGAGGTTTGGGGTTTGGGGTTTAGGGGTTTGGGTTTTAGGGTTTAGGGTTTAGGGTTTGGGGTTTGAGGTTTGGGGTTTAGGGGTTTGGGTTTTAGGGTTTTAGGGTTTGGGGTTTGGGGTTTAGGGTTTGGGGTTTAGGGGTTTGGGTTTCAGGGTTTTAGGGTTTGGGGTTTGGGGTTTGGGGTTTAGGGGTTTGGGGTTAGGGTTTAGGGTTTAGGGTTTAGGGTTTAGGGTTTAGGGTTTAAGGTTTAGGGGCTAGGGGCTAGGGGTTAGGGGTTAGGGGTTTAGGGTTTTAGGGTTTTAGGGTTTAGGGTTTGGGGTTTGGGGTTTGGGGTTTAGGGTTTAGGGTTTAGGGTTTAGGGGTTTGGGGTTTAGGGTTTGGGGTTTGGGGTTTAGGGTTTGGGGTTTGGGGTTTGGGGTTTGGGGTTTAGGGTTTAGGGTTTAGGGTTTGGGGTTTGGGGTTTGGGGTTTAGGGGTTTGGGTTTTAGGGTTTTAGGGTTTGGGGTTTGGGGTTTGGGGTTTAGGGGTTTGGGTTTTAGGGTTTTAGGGTTTGGGGTTTGGGGTTTGAGGTTTGGGGTTTGGGGTTTTGGGTTTGGGGTTTGGGGTTAGGGGTTTAGGGTTTTAGGGTTTTAGGGTTTTACGGTTTAGGGTTTGGGGTTTGGGGTTTGGGGTTTAGGGTTTAGGGTGTTTGGGGGTTTGGGGGCTTGGGGGTTTGGGGGTTTGGGGGTTTGGGGTTTTAGGGGTTTAGGGGTTTAGGGTTTAGGCTTTAGGGTTTAGGGGTTTTAGGGGTTAGGGGTTAGGGGTTAGGTGTTAGGGGTTAGGGTTTAGGGTTTAGGGTTAGGGTTTTAGGGTTATGGTTTTAGGGGTTTAGGGTTTAGGGTTAAGGGTTTAGGGGTTAGGGTTTAGGGGTTTTAGGGTTTAGGGTTTAGGGGTTTGGGGTTTAGGGTTTAGGGTTTGGGGTTTGAGGTTTAGGGTTTTAGGGTTTGGGGTTTGGGGTTTGGGGTTTAGGGTTTAGGGTTTGGGGTTTGGGGTTTAGGGGTTTGGGTTTTAGGGTTTTAGGGTTTGGGGTTTGGGGTTTGGGGTTCGGGGTTTAGGGGTTTGGGTTTTAGGGTTTTAGGGTTTGGGGTTTGGGGTTTGGGGTTTAGGGGTTTGGGGTTAGGGTTTAGGGTTTAGGGTTTAGGGGCTAGGGGTTAGGGGTTAGGGTTTCGGGTTTCGGGTTTCGGGTTGCGGGTTTCGGGTTTGGGGGTTTGGGGGTTTGGGGGCTTGGGGGCTTGGGGGTTTGGGGGTTTGGGGTTTTAGGGTTTTAGGGTTTGGGTTTAGGCTTTAGGGTTTAGGGGGTTAGGGGTTTTAGGGGTTAGGGGTTAGGGGTTAGGTGTTAGGGGTTAGGGGTTAGGGTTTAGGGTTTAGGGTTAGGGTTTTAGGGTTATGGTTTTAGGGGTTTAGGGTTTAGGGTTAAGGGTTTAGGGTTAAGGGTTTAGGGTTTTAGGGTTTAGGGGTTTAGGGTTTAGGGTTTAGGGGTTTGGGGTTTAGGGTTTAGGGTTTGGGGTTTGGGGTTTAGGGTTTTAGGGTTTGGGGTTTGGGGTTTGGGGTTTAGGGTTTAGGGTTTGGGGTTTAGGGGTTTGGGGTTTAGGGTTTGGGGTTTGGGGTTTGGGGTTTAGGGGTTTGGGTTTTAGGGTTTTAGGGTTTGGGGTTTGGGGTTTAGGGTTTGGGGTTTAGGGGTTTGGGTTTCAGGGTTTTAGGGTTTGGGGTTTGGGGTTTAGGGGTTAGGGTTTAGGGTTTAGGGTTTATGGTTTAGGGTTTAGGGTTTAGGGGCTAGGGGCTAGGGGTTAGGGGTTAGGGGTTTAGGGTTTTAGGGTTTTAGGGTTTAGGGTTTGGGGTTTGGGGTTTGGGGTTTAGGGTTTAGGGTTTAGGGGTTTGGGGTTTAGGGTTTAGGGTTTGGGGTTTGGGGTTTGGGGTTTAGGGTTTTAGGGTTTGGGGTTTGGGGTTTGGGGTTTAGGGTTTAGGGTTTAGGGTTTGGGGTTTGGGGTTTAGGGGTTTGGGTTTTAGGGTTTTAGGGTTTGGGGTTTGGGGTTTGGGGTTTGGGGTTTAGGGGTTTGGGTTTTAGGGTTTTAGGGTTTGGGGTTTGGGGTTTGGGGTTTGGGGTTTGGGGTTTAGGGTTTAGGGGCTAGGGGCTAGGGGTTAGGGGTTAGGGGTTTAGGGTTTTAGGGTTTTAGGGTTTTAGGGTTTAGGGTTTGGGGTTTGGGGTTTGGGGTTTAGGGTTTAGGGTGTTAGGGTGTTAGGTTGTTAGGGATTTAGGGTTTAGGGTGTTAGGGGTTTTAGGGTTTAGGGGTTTAGGGTTTTAGGGTTTTAGGGTTTTAGGGGTTTAGGGGTTAGGTTTAGAGTTTAGGGTTTAGGGTTTAGGGGTTAGGGTGTAGGGTGTAGGGTGTAGGGTTTAGGGTTTAGGGGTTAGGGGTTAGGGGTTTCGGGTTTCGGGTTTAGTGTTGGGGGTTGGGGGTTGGGGGTTGGGGTTTAGGGTTTTTTTTTCGGGAAAAGGGGACGGTACCCCTGGAAAATTTTATTAAACAAAAAGAAAAAGTACAAAGGGGGCGGGTGTTTTGAAGTGACCACCCGAAACACTTTAACAATAAATCCCTACACTTGGAAATATAAATCTATACAATCAAAGTTGCCTAGAAAATGAAAAAAGCATAATCTAAACAACCACCAATACCAAAACAAATGTCTATAAACTACCAAGTGACTAACATCAATAACCTGCAAAAACAAGCACATATATATCAAATACAAAACCATACCTGAAGCATAATGTAGTGACCCGAACTTTTCCATGTTTATATATATTAATTGAGATTGATATTTACATGATTAAATGTTTCCAACATGTTAAGCAATCAAACTTGTTAAGACTTGATTAATTGAAATATGTTTCATATAGACAATTGACCACCCAAGTTGATCGGTGATTCACGAACGTTAAAACTTGTAAAAACTATATGATGACATATATATGGATATATATATAGTTAACATGATACTATGATAAGTAAACATATCATTAAGTATATTAACAATGAACTACATATGTAAAAACAAGACTACTAACTTAATGATTTTTAAACGAGACATATATGTAACGATTATCGTTGTAAAGACATTTAATGTATATATATCATATTAAGAGATATTCATACATGATAATATCATGATAATATAATAATTTAAAATCTCATTTGATATTATAAACATTGGGTTAACAACATTTAACAAGATCGTTAACCTAAAGGTTTCAAAACAACACTTACATGTAACGACTAACGATGACTTAACGACTCAGTTAAAATGTATATACATGTAGTGTTTTAATATGTATTTATACACTTTTGAAAGACTTCAATACACTTATCAAAATACTTTTACTTAACAAAAATGCTTACAATTACATCCTTGTTCAGTTTCATCAACAATTCTACTCGTATGCACCCGTATTCGTACTCGTACAATACACAGCTTTTAGATGTATGTACTATTGGTATATACACTCCAATGATCAGCTCTTAGCAGCCCATGTGAGTCACCTAACACATGTGGGAACCATCATTTGGCAACTAGCATGAAATATCTCATAAAATTACAAAAATATGAGTAATCATTCATGACTTATTTACATGAAAACAAAATTACATATCCTTTATATCTAATCCATACACCAACGACCAAAAACACCTACAAACACTTTCATTCTTCAATTTTCTTCATCTAATTGATCTCTCTCAAGTTCTATCTTCAAGTTCTAAGTGTTCTTCATAAATTCCAAAAGTTCTAGTTTCATAAAATCAAGAATACTTTCAAGTTTGCTAGCTCACTTCCAATCTTGTAAGGTGATCATCCAACCTCAAGAAATCTTTGTTTCTTACAGTAGGTTATCATTCTAATACAAGGTAATAATCATATTCAAACTTTGGTTCAATTTCTATAACTATAACAATCTTATTTCAAGTGATGATCTTACTTGAACTTGTTTTCGTGTCATGATTCTGCTTCAAGAACTTCGAGCCATCCAAGGATCCATTAAAGCTAGATCCATTTTTCTCTTTTCCAGTAGGTTTATCCAAGGAAATTAAGGTAGTAATGATGTTCATAACATCATTCGATTCATACATATAAAGCTATCTTATTCGAAGGTTTAAACTTGTAATCACTAGAACATAGTTTAGTTAATTCTAAACTTGTTCGCAAACAAAAGTTAATCCTTCTAAATTGACTTTTAAAATCAACTAAACACATGTTCTATATCTATATGATATGCTAACTTAATGATTTAAAACCTGGAAACACGAAAAACACCGTAAAACCGGATTTACGCCGTCGTAGTAACACCGCGGGCTGTTTTGGGTTAGTTAATTAAAAACTATGATAAACTTTGATTTAAAAGTTGTTATTCTGAGAAAATGATTTTTATTATGAACATGAAACTATATCCAAAAATTATGGTTAAACTCAAAGTGGAAGTATGTTTTCTAAAATGGTCATCTAGACGTCGTTCTTTCGACTGAAATGACTACCTTTACAAAAACGACTTGTAACTTATTTTTGCGACTATAAACCTATACTTTTTCTGTTTAGATTCATAAAATAGAGTTCAATATGAAACCATAGCAATTTGATTCACTCAAAACGGATTTAAAATGAAGAAGTTATGGGTAAAACAAGATTGGATAATTTTTCTCATTTTAGCTACGTGAAAATTGGTAACAAATCTATTCCAACCATAACTTAATCAACTTGTATTGTATATTATGTAATCTTGAGATACCATAGACACGTATACAATGTTTCGACCTATCATGTCGACACATCTATATATATTTCGGAACAACCATAGACACTCTATATGTGAATGTTGGAGTTAGCTATACAGGGTTGAGGTTGATTCCAAAATATGTATAGTTTGAGTTGTGATCAATACTGAGATACGTATACACTGGGTCGTGGATTGATTCAAGATAATATTTATCGATTTATTTCTGTACATCTAACTGTGGACAACTAGTTATAGGTTACTAACGAGGACAGCTGACTTAATAAACTTAAAACATCAAAATATATTAAAAGTGTTGTAAATATATTTTGAACATACTTTAATATATATGTATATATTGTTATAGGTTCGTGAATCAACAGTGGCCAAGTCTTACTTCCCGACGAAGTAAAAATCTGTGAAAGTGAGTTATAGTCCCACTTTTAAAATCTAATATTTTTGGGATGAGAATACATGCAGGTTTTATAAATGATTTACAAAATAGACACAAGTACGTGAAACTACATTCTATGGTTGAATTATCGAAATCGAATATGCCCCTTTTTATTAAGTCTGGTAATCTAAGAATTAGGGAACAGACACCCTAATTGACGCGAATCCTAAAGATAGATCTATTGGGCCTAACAAACCCCATCCAAAGTACCGGATGCTTTAGTACTTCGAAATTTATATCATATCCGAAGGGTGTCCCGGAATGATGGGGATATTCTTATATATGCATCTTGTTATTGTCGGTTACCAGGTGTTCACCATATGAATGATTTTTATCTCTATGTATGGGATGTGTATTGAAATATGAAATCTTGTGGTCTATTGTTACGATTTGATATATATAGGTTAAACCTATAACTCACCAACATTTTTGTTGACGTTTAAAGCATGTTTATTCTCAGGTGAATATTAAGAGCTTCCGCTGTTGCATACTAAAATAAGGACAAGATTTGGAGTCCATGTTTGTATGATATTGTGTAAAAACTGCATTCAAGAAACTGATTTCGATGTAACATATTTGTATTGTAAACCATTATGTAATGGTCGTGTGTAAACAGGATATTTTAGATTATCATTATTTGATAATCTACGTAAAGCTTTTTAAACCTTTATTTATGAAATAAAGGTTATGGTTTGTTTTAAAAATGAATGCAGTCTTTGAAAAACGACTCATATAGAGGTCAAAACCTCGCAAAGAAATCAATTAATATGGAACGTTTTAATCAATAAGAACGGGACATTTCACATAAGGCTTGCACTTGATCTTCATAATAAGCTCATGCCACCACTTGTATTCAGCAAAATCTTTAATCATCATGTCTTGAAAATCTTCACACTTGAAATCTTCATAAACTTTGAACTTGAAATCATTACTCTTTAAAATCTTTAACAGTAAATCTTCAAACTCCTTGATTACAGCCTTCAAATAACACTTGCAACTCGAACCAAAAAGAATTAAACAAAATAACCTGCACACTATAACAGCCATGGTGACCTTTGTAATATGCTTCTTATCACTTTTTACTTTAATGATCCATATACAATCCACACAAATCAACCCCATAACACCTCCATTACACCACAAAAACCAAGTGAACCAATACCAAAATGAGGACCAAAACCAAAGGACCCACAGAGTAATCACCACTATAATGGTAACAGCTATCAACAACTAGGTCAGAATCAAGGTCAAAGAAAGAGCAACAAAATGAACAAGAAAACTACAACCCCATTTCAAGTCCATCCGTTGACTTCCTAACCCTAATTTGACCACCAAGCTACTTACCACTAGATAAATAAAAGGAATAAATGACATAGTCCAAACAGAGAGAAGATCTATAGCATAAACCCTAGGACTATATATCATCACTACACTTAACAAGTCCATAAAACAGTAAAAACTACCATTGGAGATTTGACCAGCAAAAGTCAAACCTGCATAAAATCGTATAATAAGGATAAAATACCACCACCATACAACCACAATACCAATGACAGTCAACATCAACCAGGAACACATTAGAGAGTCAAAATGGTCAACATTATGAAATTGGACAACCCAACACCAGTCCAAAGTCAACAGAAAACCACTGAACCCTAAATAGTCCACTAGACTACTCATTGGCATAATAATACAGTATAATCCATTTAATAAAATGAATTTTGAGCTGCATAACATCACTACATTTAACAAGCTCAAACTGTAATAAGAAATCCTAATGTCAGTTTGACCAAGGCTGATCAAATGACAATGAATGACAAATTTCAGATACCCAAATCTGAATAGTTGACTATATAAAGTCAACCAATGATCAATTAGATAACAATACATTAGGTAAACTGCTATTAGGAACAGAATTACCCTCTTGAAAACCAATCCTCCAAATATCAACAGCAATTTTAGACTGTTTAGAAGGCATAATCTTCAAACCACATAACCTCAATCGAACAACCTCAAAAATAGCTTTAATAAGCACACTAGCAGACCTATGCTTATCCTGATAAATTCTTGAATTTCTTTCAGACCAAAGCATATAAATGATAGCAGCAAACACAAGTCTTCTAATAATACTCCATAAGGACTTATTACACCTCTTAATAGCAACAAGATTAGCAACATAGGACCAAGAAATGCGACCAGAAACAATAATATCAATAATATCATCCATCTTATCCTTACCCATTAAACCCTGCCACACCTATTTAGAATAACTACAGTCAATAAACAAGTGGGTATGAGAATCCCTAACCTGTTTGCAAAGAGGGCAAACCTGGTTATGCTGCAAACCCCAGTTCTCCATTCTGTCTTGAGTACTAAGTCTACCATTCACAGCAAGCCACAACATGAATGCATGCCTTGGAATATTTTGAGAAAACCACACCATTTTATGCCAAAGGACATCAGATCTATCTTCACACAAATCAAGCCAAGCATCACCCACTGTAAAATCCTTCAATACCCCATTTTTATCCTTCCATTTCACAGAGTCAGAAATATTCAAATTAATAATAGGATTATAGCAGGATAGAGCAACTTCAAATTTTTCAATAAGCTCATAAGGCCATACCCAATCCCCATCAACCAAAAGATCATAAATCTTGCAATTTCTAGACAGACCAAAATTACTAATAAAAGGCCTACCAACAATAGAGCACAAAGGACCATTAGGATGCCAAAAATCAAACCAAAAGGAAGTATCTCTACCATCACCCACAAAATGAAAAATATGCTTTCTAAGCACATCTCTCATATTAATAATTCCTCTCCAACAGCTTGAAGCATTATAATCAATACCCATGTCCCAAAAATTCTCGCCTTTAAGTTTATTAGCATAAATCCATTCAACCCATAAAGACTTTTTAAAAGAAACCAGGTTCCAAATATGTTTTGCAATAAGAGTTTTGTTCCAGTTATGAAGAGGCTTAATACCAAGACCTCCTTGAGACTTGACACAACACACATCCCTCCAAGCAACCTTAGCAATACCTTTACTCAGATCATAACCACACCATAAAAAATCTCTGAACAACTTTTCAAGATCATAAATCACAGATTTAGGAAGCATAAACATAGACATCCAATATACTTGCAGGGAAGATAAAACAGATTGAATTAACTGTAACCTGCCAGCAAAAGATAACACTCTATTCTTCCAATCTTTGATTCTTTTCTTAGCTTTATCAATTAAGCTGTGACAGTCTTTGTGGTAGAGCCTAGTAGTAATCAGAGGCAAACCAAGATATCTAGCAGGGAAACTACCAATATCAAAAGGCATTAAAGCACAAATACCCTGCTTAACATTACCAGCTACATTTCCCATAAAAATAGTACTTTCATCAACATTTGGAACCATACCAGAATAACTAGAAAACTCATCAAGACAATCTTTGAGCAATCTAACAGAATTCAACTTACTTTTGCAGAACAAGATAAGATCATCAGCAAAACAAATGTGGGTAATCTTTTGTCTTTTACAACCAGGGTGGAACTTAAAATCACCCCTCTCCTTAATCTTTCTTTTAATGCAAAAGTTCAAAACCTCCATAACAAGAGTAAAAAGATAGGGAGAAAGAGGATCTCCTTGCCTTAAACCTCTTTGACCTTTAAAATATCCATATTGATCCCCATTAACAGAAATAGAAAAAGAAGGAGATGAAATGCAGGCCATAATCCATCTCACCATAATATCATGAATTCCAAATAATTTTAAACTGTTTTCTAGAAAAGACCAGTCCACAGTATCATAAGCTTTCTTGATATTAACTTTAAAAGCACACCTACCCTTACCCTTCTTCCAATTATAACCCCTCATCAATTCTTGAGCAAGCAGAACATTATCACTAATCTGTCTTTTAGGGATAAAAGCAGACTGATTGCTATCCACAACATCATCAAGACTATTCTTAATTCTATTAGCAAGAATTTTACTAATAATTTTGTAAAGAACATTACAACAAGATATGGGTCTAAAATCAGCAACACTTTGAGGACATTGAGTTTTAGGAACCAAAGCAATAAGGGTAGCATTTACCTCACCCAACAATTTACCATTCAGAAAAAATTCATGAACAGCATCACAGACTTCATCTCCAATCACAGGCCAAGCAGCCTTGAAAAACTTAGAGTTTAGACCATCTGGACCTGGGGATTTAGAATCATCTATGTCCCATAAAGCAGCTTTAATTTCTTCTTTATCCACCATTCTAATCATATCAAAGGCATTCTGAGCAGATATCTTATTAGTGAAAAGATCATCAGGCCTTAAAAAATCAGAAACATTGTACTTTTTGCCAAGCAACTCAGAGTAAAACTTAACAAACTGTTCAGGAACTTCATTCCCTTTGAAAAGAATCCCATTCACATCTTCAATAGCTTCAATTCTATTTCTATTAAGCCTAGTCTTCATTACCTTATGAAAATAGGCAGTGTTCTGATCACCTTCCTTCAACCATTGCACTTTGGTTTTTTGAATAAGCAGCCTCTCTTCATCAATAGAAGCTTCTTTATAAGCTTTAAAATAAGCATTCTCCTCCTCTCTTAGCTCAAGATTATCAGGGTCATTCATAACATCAGTTTGGACCCTTTCAAGCTCAATCTTCAACTTCTTAACTTTATCAAAAACATTCCCCTTCTCTCTACTAAATTGCCTTAACTTCTTCTTAACCAGCTTCAATTTACTAACAACAAAGAACATTTTGAACCCTTGAACTTGTTGGTCCCAAACAGAACCAATCAAAGGCAAAAATTTAGGTTTATAGGCTAGATGATTACTAAACCTAAAAGGTTTCACTTTCCTTCTAGCCATATTAGGAATGGATAGTAACATAGGAGTATGATCAGAAACATTATGAGGTTGAAATTCCACATGAGCTCTAGGATACTTGTCCACAAAAGAATTAGAGCACATAGCTCTATCAATCTTCTTGAGAACCCCTCTATCTTTACCTACATCATGCATTTTTTGAACCCAAGAGAAATGAAAACCAGATTGATTTAAGTCTTCAACCTCAATATTTTCAACACATTCCCTAAAATCATTCATTTCACTGGTTACAACAGAAGAACCAGTTGACTTATCCTCAGGGTTTAAACTGACATTAAAATCCCCAATTATAAGCCATTCAGCATCTTTGACCACACCTTTATGAAGAATTAAATATTCCCATAACTGTCTCCTTTCAATGTCATCATTAGCGGCATAAACAAAAGAACCTTTTATTACTATTATGTTGTTCTACACAACAATGAATAACTTGATTAGCTGAATGAAGAATATTACATAACACTTCATTTGAATCCCAATCAATCATAATTCTAGTCCTACCAGAGCATTTACTACTATTATCACCCCAATGCCATTTACCAAAGACTTTATTAGCAACTTTATTCACATTTTTTTTGAGAACTTTTGTTTCAACAAGACCACAAATACTACATCCACTATCAACCATAACTCTTCTAACATCCTTCTGCTTAGAGACTTCATTAAGCCCCCTCACATTCCAGCATAATAACTTAAACATTGGAAACAGGTTTAGAAGAACCAGAAACAGGATGCCCCTGCCCTGATGTACTAACCCTCAAAGCATCCTCATTAACAAATGTTGCAGTCTCATCATCTTCAGACTTAACATCTTCTTCATCTTCAGAGGCAATTCCAGACTCAATACCAGCAATCTCACATTGAGCTTTGAAAAACCTAATCTCATTATGATTCCAAGAGGCAATTGTAGCTACACCAGGCATTAAGTTCTTGTTAACCATAAAAAGTAAAAGAGCTTTTTGAGTGTCCCATAATTGCCAATCTTCATCAAAATTGTCCTCATCCATGTCATTGTCATTACCATCAGTATCACCTAAAACAGAATAAGGATTACTTGTCTCAATGCCATTATTAGAAGCCACCTCTTTCTTATTACCTTCACCAACAATACCCTTACCCTTATCACCTTTCTTTAAATCATCTACCTTATTACTTTGACCAACAGTTTGATTTTTAGAAACCTGTTGACTTTGTTGACTTTTTTGATTACCATTATCATTACTAGCTTTTGAAACATTCTCCTTCTTCAGATTACTTCCAAAATTCCTTTGCCTTTGATTACTTCTATTATAATTTCTTAGTGGGCCCCCATAACCTTGATTTTGACCATTACCACCAGGCTTAACCCCTGCTGCATTTCTAGGACCAGAAATATTCCTATTGAAAATGGGTGGAGGTTTGACAACAGTAGCACCACCCACATCTTTAATAACTCTATTATTTCTTCCCACATACTTCCACCCTTCATCAACCTTCATACTCTTTTCAAATTCCTTCTTCTTCTCTTCTTCTTCTTTCAATTTCTTAGCAGCTAATTCTTCTTCAGTTTGAGGTCTAACATCACAATGGTCAAAAGCATGACTAAAAACCTTGCAGTGACTACATCTAGATGGCTTCCATTGATAACCAACCTTAATATTCACCACCTTACCATCATTCTTCCCATCTGAAGGGTACATAGCCTTCACAGTATCAGGCAAACCTTTAAGAACATTTACCTTAACCAAAACCCTAGCATAACCTGCTCTACCAACTTGATTAACACACCTTTCTTTAGTAACCCTATCCATAGCTATAGGTTTACCAATTCTGCTAACAATCTCACCAATGTTACCCCCATTCCACAATTCAATTGGAAGATCAATTAGAGAAACCCACAATGGAATAGAAACAGGCTCAGGCTTCTATAAACACAACCCTGGTTCCCATCTTTTAAGAAACAAAGGCACATTCTCAACCAACCAAGGACCTGATTCAATCACTTTAAGCAAGCCTTCTTCAGATTCAAACCTAAAGAAGTAATATCCTGAAGTATTAACAGAAATATCCTTAATCCCAAACACCCTCCACATTCTCCTTAAATTGAAGTTAATAGCTGCAAAATCCAGTTTTACACCAACAAAGTAGCCATATAAAGACTTAGAATACACATTACTAGTCTTAGCCATAAAATCACCAGTTAACTTAACCACCTCTTCACCATCAGGCATAATAGTAGGAGGGTGATAAACCATTTTTGCTAAGTCATCATCACCAACATCAGAAGCAAAAGACGTAGCCTTATCAACATTCATAGGATCAGTAAAACCAGATGCACCAGTGAAAGGAACAGAAACTGTAGTGACCCGAACTTTTCCATGTTTATATATATTAATTGAGATTGATATTTACATGATTAAATGTTTCCAACATGTTAAGCAATCAAACTTGTTAAGACTTGATTAATTGAAATAGGTTTCATATAGACAATTGACCACCCAAGTTGACCGGTGATTCACGAACGTTAAAACTTGTAAAAACTATATGATGACATATATATGGTTATATATATATAGTTAACATGATATTATGATAAGTAAACATATCATTAGTTATATTAACAATGAACTACATATGTAAAAACAAGACTACTAACTTAATAATTTTGAAACGAGACATATATGTAACGATTATCGTTGTAACGACATTTAATGTATATATATCATATTAAGAGATATTCGTACATCATAATATCATGATAATATAATAATTTAAAATCTCTTTTGATATTATAAACATTGGGTTAACAACATTTAACAAGATCGTTAACCTAAAGGTTTCAAAACAACATTTACATGTAACGACTAACGATGACTTAACGACTCAGTTAAAATGTATATACATGTAGTGTTTTAATATGTATTCATACACTTTTGAAAGACCTCAAGACACTTATCAAAATACTTCTACTTAACAAAAATGCTTACAATTACATCCTCGTTCAGTTTCATCAACAATTCTACTCGTATGCACCCGTATTCGTACTCGTACAATACACAGCTTTTAGATGTATGTACTATTGGTATATACACTCCAATGATCAGCTCTTAGCAGCCCATGTGAGTCACCTAACACATGTGGGAACCATCATTTGGCAACTAGCATGAAATATCTCATAAAATTACAAAAATATGAGTAATCATTCATGACTTATTTACATGAAAACAAAATAACATATCCTTTATATCTAATCCATACACCAACGACCAAAAACACCTACAAACACTTTCATTCTTCAATTTTATTCATCTAATTGATCTCTCTCAAGTTCTATCTTCAAGTTCTAAGTGTTCTTCATAAATTCCAAAAGTTCTAGTTTCATAAAATCAAGAATACTTTCAAGTTTGCTAGCTCACTTCCAATCTTGTAAGGTGATCATCCAACCTCAAGAAATCTTTGTTTCTTACAGTAGGTTATCATTCTAATACAAGGTAATAATCATATTTAAACTTTGGTTCAATTTCTATAACTATAACAATCTTATTTCAAGTGATGATCTTACTTGAACTTGTTTTCGTGTCATGATTCTGCTTCAAGAACTTTGAGCCATCCAAGGATCCATTGAAGCTAGATCCATTTTTCTCTTTTTCAGTAGGTTTATCCAAGGAACTTAAGGTAGTAATGATATTCATAACATCATTCGATTCATACATATAAAGCTATCTTATTCGAAGGTTGAAACTTGTAATCACTAGAACATAGTTTAGTTAATTCTAAACTTGTTCGCAAACAAAAGTTAATCCTTCTAACTTGACTTTTAAAATCAACTAAACACATGCTCTATATCTATATGATATGCTAACTTAATGATTTAAAACCTGGAAACACGAAAAACACCGTAAAACCGGATTTACGCCGTCGTAGTAATACCGCGGGCTGTTTTGGGTTAGTTAATTAAAAACTATGATAAACTTTGATTTAAAAGTTGTTATTCTGAGAAAATGATTGTTATTATGAACATGAAACTATATCCAAAAATTATGGTTAAACTCAAAGTGGAAGTATGTTTTCTAAAATGGTCATCTAGACGTCGTTCTTTCGACTGAAATGACTACCTTTACAAAAACGACTTGTAACTTATTTTTCCGACTATAAACCTATACTTTTTCTGTTTATATTCATAAAATAGAGTTCAATATGAAACCATAGCAATTTGATTCACTCAAAACGGATTTAAAATGAAGAAGTTATGGGTAAAACAAGATTGGATAATTTTTCTCATTTTAGCTACGTGAAAATTGGTAACAAATCTATTCCAACCATAACTTAATCAACTTGTATTGTATATTATGTAATCTTGAGATACCATAGACACGTATACAATGTTTCGACCTATCATGTCGACACATCTATATATATTTCGGAACAACCATAGACACTCTATATGTGAATGTTGGAGTTAGCTATACAGGGTTGAGGTTGATTCCAAAATATATATAGTTTGAGTTGTGATCAATACTGAGATACGTATACACTGGGTCGTGGATTGATTCAAGATAATATTTATCGATTTATTTCTGTACATCTAATTGTGGACAACTAGTTGTAGGTTACTAACGAGGACAGCTGACTTAATAAACTTAAAACATCAAAATATATTAAAAGTGTTGTAAATATATTTTGAACATACTTTGATATATATGTATATATTGTTATAGGTTCGTGAATCAACCAGTGGCCAAGTCTTACTTCCCGACGAAGTAATAATCTGTGAAAGTGAGTTATAGTCCCACTTTTAAAATCTAATATTTTTGGGATGAGAATACATGCAGGTTTTATAAATGATTTACAAAATAGACACAAGTACGTGAAACTACATTCTATGGTTGAATTATCGAAATCGAATATGCCCCTTTTTATTAAGTCTGGTAATCTAAGAATTAGGGAACAGACACCCTAATTGACGCGAATCCTAAAGATAGATCTATCGGGCCCAACAAGCCCCATCCAAAGTACCGGATGCTTTAGTACTTCGAAATTTATATCATATCCGAAGGGTGTCCCGGAATGATGGGGATATTCTTATATATGCATTTTGTTAATGTCGGTTACCAGGTGTTCACCATATGAATGATTTTTATCTCTATGTATGGGATGTGTATTGAAATATGAAATCTTGTGGTCTATTATTATGATTTGATATATATAGGTTAAACCTATAACTCACCCACATTTTTGTTGACGTTTTAAGCATGTTTATTCTCAGGTGATTATTAAGAGCTTCCGCTGTCGCATACTTAAATAAGGACGAGATTTGGAGTCCATGCTTGTATGATATTGTGTAAAAACTGCATTCAAGAAACTTATTTTGTTGTAACATATTTGTATTGTAAACCATTATGTAATGGTCGTGTGTAAACAGGATATTTTAGATTATCATTATTTGATAATCTACGTAAAGCTTTTTAAAACCTTTATCTATGAAATAAAGGTTATGGTTTGTTTTAAAAATGAATGCAGTCTTTGAAAAATGTCTCATATAGAGGTCAAAACCTCGCAACGAAATCAATTAATATGGAACGTTTTTAATCAATAAGAACGGGACATTTCAGTTGGTATCAGAGCGTTGGTCTTAGAGAACCAGAATTTTGCATTAGTGTGTCTTATCGAGTTTCTTAGGATGCATTAGTGAGTCTGGACTTCGACCGTGTTTACTTGAAAAATGATTGCTTAACAAATTTTGATGGAAACTATATATTTTTAACATGTGAATATTATGTGATATATTAATCTCTTAACGCGTTTGATATTATGTGATAGATGTCTACCTCTAGAACAAGTCCCATTGACTCACCTAATAATAATGAAGTGTCAAATGTAAATTGGAATGATTCGTGGACTGATTCACAAGTTCCCGAAGAGGAACCGGAAGAAGAGTCAGAACCAGAAGAAGAATCGGAACCGGAAGAAGAATCGGAACCGGATGAAGAAATAGAACCGGTGGGGGAAATAATAAAACGGTTAAGTAAAAGAAAATCCTCAACCAACCGACCAAGGTTAATTATGGTCAATGGTGTTTCCGCCAAGGAAGCAAAATATTGGGAGGATTACCAATTCTCCGATGAATCGGATTCCGACGAGAATTCCGATGATGTTGTAGAAATTACCCCAACTGAATTTAAAAAGGCAAAAGAAAATAATAAGGGAAAGGGCATAAAAATAGAGAAATCTAATTCCAACCCCGATGAACTTTATATGTATCGTCAACCCCCGAAGTCCTTAAGTTGTAACAATGACCCGGGAACCTCTAAACCACCAGGTTTTTCTAAACCAATGTGGAAAACGAAGGCTCATATTAGGGGAACATCATATATCCCTAGAAACTTGGCAAAACGAACCAAAACCGAAGAAGAAGAAACAAGCGAGTCGGAATAAGATAGTTGTATTCATGTGGTGTAATATATGTAATATAGTGTGCTTATGCTTTATGATATATGTAAAAATTGCTTGTATTAATAAGTATTTTTTTTTATGAATCTAACTCTTGTCTATTTTACAGTATAAAAACGCAAAATGGATAGACAACCCAATATTTTAAGAGACCTACCCGGAGACATGATTGATGAAATCTTGTCTAGAGTCGGTCAGAATTCCTCGGCACAACTATTTAAGGCGAGATCAGTTTGTAAGACATTTGAAGAACGTTCCAAGAATGTCTTGGTTTATAAGAGACTTTCGTTTGAAAGATGGGGGATATCACATTGGGAAACCCATAAGTTACGATGTGTTTACTTTGACGCATATATTGCGGGGAACCCAAATGCTATTTTACGCAATGGGTTAAGAAATTATTTTGACTCAATATATCCGAATATTGGACTTCGTGATTTAGAAAAAGCGGCTAACATGCAACATAAAGAAGCATGTTATGCTTACGGATTAGTAATGTTCGCTTCTCACCAAAGTGAGAACAAGAACATCGGGCTACAACTATTAAACAAAACGTTCCCACAAGTGACGGAGTCGGTAATTGGAGTAAGAAATGAGGTTTTTAGATTATTACGGGACTGTTGGACATTACGTAACCCTCGTCCCTTTGACGATGTTACAACACGTTGTCTTATCAACAGCCATAACGGTTATGTTGCACAAGACCAAGGATGGGAAGTAATCCTAGTAAAACCAGAATGCATGACTTGTTTCTAGACGTATGAATTACGTGTCTTTATTGCCTTTGCTGAACGACTTGTGTACTAGCTAGAATTATCTTCACAACCATCTTGTATCAAATTTATTGTGTGCTATATTTCATGCTATATGTAAAATAAGCGGTATTGTAAGTTTGTAAAATATTGTGTAAAAGTTTGAACGCGAAATATTATTATAATCAGTTTTTCATATAGAATTGTAGTAGTTGAATTGTATATTAGCTACTAAGTATGAACTTAACGGGTAGGTACTACCCGAATTTAAACTTATAAAACGCTAATATGAAGAAAAAGCTTTTATAAATGAGTTCATATTATGCTACGAAATACTATTAACTACTCTTAATATTCTGTATGATTAACTTGTTCCATTTAACTATTTTGAAGGAAATGGCACCGACTACTCGACACACCGTGAATATGAATGAAGAGGAATTCCGTACTTTTCTAGCTTCAAACATAGCCGCAGTACAGGCTGCGCTACATACCAACAATAACCTTGGATCTAGCAGTACAGGAAATCGTGTAGGATGCACCTACAAAGAATTCACTGCCTGCAAACCTTTGGAATTTGATGGAACCGAAGGACCGATCGGATTGAAACGGTGGACCGAGAAGGTCGAATCGGTGTTTGCCATAAGTAAGTGTACTGAAGAGGACAAAGTAAAGTACGCTACGCATACCTTCACAGGTTCTGCGTTAACATGGTGGAATACCTATCTAGAGCAAGTGGGACAAGACGATGCGTACGCACTACCGTGGTCAGCATTCAAGCACTTGATGAACGAGAAGTACCGTCCCAGAACCGAGGTCAATAAGCTCAAGACAGAACTTAGAGGGTTACGAACCCAAGGATTTGATATTACCACGTACGAAAGACGATTCACAGAATTGTGCCTATTGTGTCCGGGAGCATTCGAAGATGAGGAAGAGAAGATCGACGCATTTGTGAAAGGATTACCGGAAAGAATCCAAGAAGATATAAGTTCACACGAGCCCGCCTCCATACAACAGGCATGTAGAATGGCTCACAAACTCGTGAACCAGATTGAAGAAAGAATTAAAGAACAGACTGCTGAAGAGGCCAATGTGAAGCAAGTCAAAAGAAAGTGGGAGGAAAACGGTGATAAGAATCACCAATACAACAACAACAGCAATTACAACAATAATCGTAACAATTATCCCAACAATCGCAACATCAATCACAACTACAACAAACGGCCCAACAAAAACAACAACAACAACAACAGCAACTACAACAATCATCCCAACAACAATAATAACCGCAACAACAACAACAATCAGAAGCAGCTATGCCAAAGGTGTGAAAAGAATCACTCGGGGTTCTGCACCAAATTTTGCAACAAGTGTAAAAGAAATGGTCATAGCGCGGCGAAGTGTGAGGTCTACGGACCAGGGGTTAATAGAACGAAAGGAACAAATGGTGTCGGAATGAGTAATGGCGGAGCAAGTAGTGTCGGAGCAAGTTATGCCAATGTAGTTTGTTATAAATGTGGAAAACCGGGCCACATTATTAGAAATTGCCCGAACCAGGAGAACACGAATGGACAAGGCCGTGGAAGAGTTTTCAATATTAATGCGGCAGAGCCACAGGAAGACCCGGAGCTTGTTACGGGTACGTTTCTTATTGACAATAAATCTGCTTACGTTTTATTTGATTCGGGTGCGGATAGAAGCTATATGAGTAGAGATTTTTGTGCTAAATTAAGTTGTCCATTGACGCCTTTGGATAGTAAATTTTTACTTGAATTAGCAAATGGTAAATTAATTTCAGCAGATAATATATGTCGGAATCGAGAAATTAAACTGGTTAGCGAAACATTTAAGATTGATTTGATACCAGTAGAGTTAGGGAGTTTTGATGTGATAATCGGTATGGACTGGTTGAAAGAAGTGAAAGCAGAGATCGTTTGTTACAAAAATGCAATTCGCATTATACGAGAAAAAGGAAAACCCTTAATGGTGTACGGAGAAAAGGGCAACACGAAGCTACATCTTATTAGTAATTTGAAGGCACAAAAACTAATAAGAAAAGGTTGCTATGCTGTTCTAGCACACGTCGAGAAAGTACAAACTGAAGAAAAGAGCATCAATGATGTTCCCATTGCAAAAGAATTTCCCGATGTATTTCCGAAAGAATTACCGGGATTACCCCCACATCGATCCGTTGAATTTCAAATAGATCTTGTACCAGGAGCTGCACCAATAGCTCGTGCTCCTTACAGACTCGCACCCAGCGAGATGAAAGAACTGCAAAGCCAATTACAAGAACTTTTAGAGCGTGGTTTCATTCGACCAAGCACATCACCGTGGGGAGCTCCTGTTTTGTTTGTCAAGAAGAAAGATGGTACATTTAGGTTGTGTATCGACTACCGAGAGTTGAACAAACTTACCATCAAGAACCGCTACCCACTACCGAGAATCGACGACTTATTTGATCAACTACAAGGCTCGTCTGTTTATTCAAAGATTGACTTACGTTCCGGGTATCATCAAATGCGGGTGAAAGAAGATGATATTCCAAAGACTGCTTTCAGAACACGTTACGGTCATTACGAGTTTATGGTCATGCCATTTGGTTTAACTAATGCACCAGCTATGTTCATGGACCTTATGAACCGAGTGTGTGGACCATACCTTGACAAGTTTGTCATTGTTTTCATTGATGACATACTTATTTACTCAAAGAATGACCAAGAACACGGTGAACATTTGAGAAAGGTGTTAGAAGTATTAAGGAAGGAAGAATTGTACGCTAAGTTTTCAAAGTGTGCATTTTGGTTGGAAGAAGTTCAATTCCTCGGTCACATAGTGAACAAAGAAGGTATTAAGGTGGATCCGGCAAAGATAGAAACTGTTGAAAAGTGGGAAACCCCGAAAACTCCGAAACACATACGCCAGTTTTTAGGACTAGCTGGTTACTACAGAAGGTTCATCCAAGACTTTTCCAGAATAGCAAAACCCTTGACTGCATTAACGCATAAAGGGAAGAAATTTGAATGGAATGATGAACAAGAGAAAGCGTTTCAGTTATTGAAGAAAAAGCTAACTACGGCACCTATATTGTCATTGCCTGAAGGGAATGATGATTTTGTGATTTATTGTGATGCATCAAAGCAAGGTCTCGGTTGTGTATTAATGCAACGAACGAAGGTGATTGCTTATGCGTCTAGACAATTGAAGATTCACGAACAAAATTATACGACGCATGATTTGGAATTAGGCGCGGTTGTTTTTGCATTAAAGACTTGGAGGCACTACTTATATGGGGTCAAAAGTATTATATATACCGACCACAAAAGTCTTCAACACATATTTAATCAGAAACAACTGAATATGAGGCAGCGTAGGTGGATTGAATTATTGAATGATTACGACTTTGAGATTCGTTACCACCCGGGGAAGGCAAATGTGGTAGCCGATGCCTTGAGCAGGAAGGACAGAGAACCCATTCGAGTAAAATCTATGAATATAATGATTCATAATAACCTTACTACTCAAATAAAGGAGGCGCAACAAGGAGTTTTAAAAGAGGGAAATTTAAAGAATGAAATACCCAAAGGATCAGAGAAGCATCTTAATATTCGGGAAGACGGAACCCGGTATAGGGCTGAAAGGATTTGGGTACCAAAATTTGGAGATATGAGAGAAATGGTACTTAGAGAAGCTCATAAAACCAGATACTCAATACATCCTGGAACGGGGAAGATGTACAAGGATCTCAAGAAACATTTTTGGTGGCCGGGTATGAAAGCCGATGTTGCTAAATACGTAGGAGAATGTTTGACGTGTTCTAAGGTCAAAGCTGAGCATCAGAAACCATCAGGTCTACTTCAACAACCCGAAATCCCAGAATGGAAATGGGAAAACATTACCATGGATTTCATCACTAAATTGCCAAGGACTGCAAGTGGTTTTGATACTATTTGGGTAATAGTTGATCGTCTCACCAAATCAGCACACTTCCTGCCAATAAGAGAAGATGACAAGATGGAGAAGTTAGCACGACTGTATTTGAAGGAAGTCATATCCAGACATGGAATACCAATCTCTATTATCTCTGATAGGGATGGCAGATTTATTTCAAGATTCTGGCAGACATTACAGCAAGCATTAGGAACTCGTCTAGACATGAGTACTGCCTATCATCCACAAACTGATGGGCAGAGCGAAAGGACGATACAAACGCTTGAAGACATGCTACGAGCATGTGTTATTGATTTCGGAAACAGTTGGGATCGACATCTACCGTTAGCAGAATTTTCCTACAACAACAGCTACCATTCAAGCATTGAGATGGCGCCGTTTGAAGCACTTTATGGTAGAAAGTGCAGGTCTCCGATTTCTTGGAGTGAAGTGGGGGATAGACAGATTACGGGTCCGGAGATTATACAAGAAACTACCGAGAAGATCATCCAAATTCAACAACGGTTGAAAACCGCCCAAAGTCGACAAAAGAGCTACGCTGACATTAAAAGAAAAGATATAGAATTTGAAATTGGAGAGATGGTCATGCTTAAAGTTGCACCTTGGAAAGGCATTGTTCGATTTGGTAAACGAGGGAAATTAAATCCAAGGTATATTGGACCATTCAAGATTATTGATCGTGTCGGACCAGTAGCTTACCGACTTGAGTTACCTCAACAACTCGCGGCTGTACATAACACTTTCCACGTCTCGAATTTGAAGAAATGTTTTGCTAAAGAAGATCTCACTATTCCGTTAGATGAAATCCAAATCAACGAAAAACTTCAATTCATCGAAGAACCTGTCGAAATAATGGATCGTGAGGTTAAAAGACTTAAGCAAAACAAGATACCAATTGTTAAGGTTCGATGGAATGCTCGTAGAGGACCCGAGTTCACCTGGGAGCGTGAAGAACAGATGAAGAAGAAATACCCACATCTATTTCCAGAAGATTCGTCAACACCTTCAACAGCTTAAAATTTCGGGACGAAATTTATTTAACGGGTAGGTACTGTAGTGACCCGAACTTTTCCATGTTTATATATATTAATTGAGATTGATATTTACATGATTAAATGTTTCCAACATGTTAAGCAATCAAACTTGTTAAGACTTGATTAATTGAAATAGGTTTCATATAGACAATTGACCACCCAAGTTGACCGGTGATTCACGAACGTTAAAACTTGTAAAAACTATATGATGACATATATATGGTTATATATATATAGTTAACATGATATTATGATAAGTAAACATATCATTAATTATATTAACAATGAACTACATATGTAAAAACAAGAGTACTAACTTAATGATTTTGAAACGAGACATATATGTAACGATTATCGTTGTAACGACATTTAATGTATATATATCATATTAAGAGATATTCGTACATCATAATATCATGATAATATAATAATTTAAAATCTCTTTTGATATTATAAACATTGGGTTAACAACATTTAACAAGATCGTTAACCTAAAGGTTTCAAAACAACATTTACATGTAACGACTAACGATGACTTAACGACTCAGTTAAAATGTATATACATGTAGTGTTTTAATATGTATTCATACACTTTTGAAAGACTTCAAGACACTTATCAAAATACTTCTACTTAACAAAAATGCTTACAATTACATCCTCGTTCAGTTTCATCAACAATTCTACTCGTATGCACCCGTATTCGTACTCGTACAATACACAGCTTTTAGATGTATGTACTATTGGTATATACACTCCAATGATCAGCTCTTAGCAGCCCATGTGAGTCACCTAACACATGTGGGAACCATCATTTGGCAACTAGCATGAAATATCTCATAAAATTACAAAAATATGAGTAATCATTCATGACTTATTTACATGAAAACAAAATAACATATCCTTTATATCTAATCCATACACCAACGACCAAAAACACCTACAAACACTTTCATTCTTCAATTTTCTTCATCTAATTGATCTCTCTCAAGTTCTATCTTCAAGGTCTAAGTGTTCTTCATAAATTCCAAAAGTTCTAGTTTCATAAAATCAAGAATACTTTCAAGTTTGCTAGCTCACTTCCAATCTTGTAAGGTGATCATCCAACCTCAAGAAATCTTTGTTTCTTACAGTAGGTTATCATTCTAATACAAGGTAATAATCATATTTAAACTTTGGTTCAATTTCTATAACTATAACAATCTTATTTCAAGTGATGATCTTACTTGAACTTGTTTTCGTGTCATGATTCTGCTTCAAGAACTTTGAGCCATCCAAGGATCCATTGAAGCTAGATCCATTTTTCTCTTTTTCAGTAGGTTTATCCAAGGAACTTAAGGTAGTAATGATATACATAACATCATTCGATTCATACATATAAAGCTATCTTATTCGAAGGTTGAAACTTGTAATCACTAGAACATAGTTTAGTTAATTCTAAACTTGTTCGCAAACAAAAGTTAATCCTTCTAACTTGACTTTTAAAATCAACTAAACACATGCTCTATATCTATATGATATGCTAACTTAATGATTTAAAACCTGGAAACACGTAAAACACCGTAAAACCGGATTTACGCCGTCGTAGTAACACCGCGGGCTGTTTTGGGTTAGTTAATTAAAAACTATGATAAACTTTGATTTAAAAGTTGTTATTCTGAGAAAATGATTGTTATTATGAACATGAAACTATATCCAAAAATTATGGTTAAACTCAAAGTGGAAGTATGTTTTCTAAAATGGTCATCTAGACGTCGTTCTTTCGACTGAAATGACTACCTTTACAAAAACGACTTGTAACTTATTTTTCCGACTATAAACCTATACTTTTTCTGTTTAGATTCATAAAATAGAGTTCAATATGAAACCATAGCAATTTGATTCACTCAAAACGGATTTAAAATGAAGAAGTTATGGGTAAAACAAGATTGGATAATTTTTCTCATTTTAGCTACGTGAAAATTGGTAACAAATCTATTCCAACCATAACTTAATCAACTTGTATTGTATATTATGTAATCTTGAGATACCATAGACACGTATACAATGTTTCGACCTATCATGTCGACACATCTATATATATTTCGGAACAACCATAGACACTCTATATGTGAATGTTGGAGTTAGCTATACAGGGTTGAGGTTGATTCCAAAATATATATAGTTTGAGTTGTGATCAATACTGAGATACGTATACACTGGGTCGTGGATTGATTCAAGATAATATTTATCGATTTATTTCTGTACATCTAATTGTGGACAACTAGTTGTAGGTTTCTAACGAGGACAGCTGACTTAATAAACTTAAAACATCAAAATATATTAAAAGTGTTGTAAATATATTTTGAACATACTTTGATATATATGTATATATTGTTATAGGTTCGTGAATCAACCAGTGGCCAAGTCTTACTTCCCGACGAAGTAATAATCTGTGAAAGTGAGTTATAGTCCCACTTTTAAAATCTAATATTTTTGGGATGAGAATACATGCAGGTTTTATAAATGATTTACAAAATAGACACAAGTACGTGAAACTACATTCTATGGTTGAATTATCGAAATCGAATATGCCCCTTTTTATTAAGTCTGGTAATCTAAGAATTAGGGAACAGACACCCTAATTGACGCGAATCCTAAAGATAGATCTATCGGGCCCAACAAGCCCCATCCAAAGTACCGGATGCTTTAGTACTTCGAAATTTATATCATATCCGAAGGGTGTCCCGGAATGATGGGGATATTCTTATATATGCATTTTGTTAATGTCGGTTACCAGGTGTTCACCATATGAATGATTTTTATCTCTATGTATGGGATGTGTATTGAAATATGAAATCTTGTGGTCTATTATTATGATTTGATATATATAGGTTAAACCTATAACTCACCCACATTTTTGTTGACGTTTTAAGCATGTTTATTCTCAGGTGATTATTAAGAGCTTCCGCTGTCGCATACTTAAATAAGGACGAGATTTGGAGTCCATGCTTGTATGATATTGTGTAAAAACTGCATTCAAGAAACTTTTTTTGTTGTAACATATTTGTATTGTAAACCATTATGTAATGGTCGTGTGTAAACAGGATATTTTAGATTATCATTATTTGATAATCTACGTAAAGCTTTTTAAAACCTTTATCTATGAAATAAAGGTTATGGTTTGTTTTAAAAATGAATGCAGTCTTTGAAAAATGTCTCATATAGAGGTCAAAACCTCGCAACGAAATCAATTAATATGGAACGTTTTTAATCAATAAGAACGGGACATTTCAGAAACAACCTTTTCTAATTTAAATTCAGACTTCTTAAACTTTAGGACAGGACCCAAGATAGAAATAGAATCCTTAAAACCAGAGGCAACATTCTCAATCACTGACTTAGATTGACCAACATTATCATCCTTCTTTTGAGACAATCCCTGCTTAAAACCAAGATCAAACACATTTATAACCTTGTTATATTCATCATTAACCACATTACCATTCTTCATCTTCTCTGCAGGAGAAACAACTCCACCAGCCCTAATATAACACCCTAGATTTTTTTAATACACAGCGGAAGTCAATTATTAATTATTAATTACACATATAGTCATATTTCACAAAATCACTGGTGTTACTTAATTACAGATCATGTTGTAAAGTCGTTTATATAAAACATCAGAGTCACACTATATCAAACATCTTCATTTGCCCTGCTATACCCACCAAAAGTCACTAATACACACCTGCAAGGTAAAACACTGCGGGGGAATTAGCGTACCGCTAAGTAAATGGAAATATCAAATAGGATATCACTATAAGCTCTAAGCACAGCTTAAGGTCACAAGTCACAGGCTACTAGGTCACTAGCACAGAATTGATCACAAGAGGACCGGCGGCCTGGCCGGGCCATTAAATACTAGCTAATCGGGCTAGAGTTTACCGATAGTCCTTAATACTGAAACACTGGTATAGTCTTACAGACGTGACGCACTCGTCATTCACACTATATCACCACATCAGTAACGCAAGAACCCAACCCAATTCCTATCATACAAGACACCCCGCTAGGAATGGTTGACCTCTTCCGTCGCACACAACACCTCGACGGGATCACTGAGTGTACACATAATCACATAATATCACAGTCACTGGTTACAGACTAAAGGCACAATCTAATCATACATATCACTGGTCACTGGGAGCATATCACTAATCATAGCATAAGACGCTACACTGTCTTAGCACTATATAATAATATCCGAAAGGATAGTCCCACTCATTACCAGCAGAACTCAGTAGTCTAATGTCACTGAGTCTTCACTTCCACTTTATCACCTGAGAACAAACACTGAACAAGTTAGTAAATCATATCATTTACTAACAATATCACAATATGTATATTCAATATACATACTTGCACATATATGCATATATACACAATATTACCATCTAACCATATGCATATTACAGTAGATATATAAAACATCACATACATATACAATACAAGTATATATATCTATATATATCTACACTAACATCTCAATACATACATGTATACATCAATCAAGTAAATACGCACACTTGAATAATCACTATGCATATATACATGTACCATTATGTATCTAATAGATCATCAACATACATACATACATACATACATACATACATATATATATATATATATATATATATATATATATATATATATATATATATATATATATATATACACACACACACATATATACGTAAACATGTCCATATATTAATCATACAAAACGAGCGGGTCAAGGGCAAAACGGGCGGTCAACTCAACACACGAACCACAACAACTAAGGTGCGGGTAAACGAGTTGCGGGCCGCCAAACCACTGCACACCACAGCTGCGAACAGCAGCTATTTGCAGCAGAAACATGCTGCGAATAGCAGCAAAACAGCAACAGCAGCAGGTGCTACTTGATCAGAACGAACAGCACCAGCAGGCTGCTACTTGGTCAGAAAATAGAGTAAATAACAGCACAACGACAGCAGGAAAGGGTAGCGGGTGGTGGCCGATGGCGACCGCAAGCGGCGGCGCCTCTGCCGAAAAACAGAAACAGTAACAGCAGCGCGAGCTGCTGTCCACCCTCGATTCCACCACCAATTCAGTTAATTTGAGCAGTTTATATCCACTAACCAACTCATATTAAACATCAATTTAAACATACAAACACCACATACAAGATTAAAGCTAATTTAACCAAAAACCCATTTCTTGGAAAATCCCCAATTAATACAAACATGAACCCTAAATCTTAAATCACCATTTATACAAATTTAACATAAATAAAATATACCCGAATTATGTATATATCATAACCAAGCTATAATCACTATAATCAATTTAATCACAACAATAACATATAGCTAGATTTGATCATACCCCATTAGTTATTAAAAAGCTATTAAAACTATAACTCACATCTTAACCCATAAAATTCCATTCTAACTAATAATATTTAAATTTAGTTGAAATCATAAATTAATTACCTTGCATTTGTTTGCCCGATTCGTTATAGCTAGATGACACTCACAATTAATAGATTCAAGCAATAATTTAAAAAGGTTAGATTAAAAGATGGAGCAAGGTTGTGCGTTCGATTCAGTGCTCCATTTCCCAAATGATATAAAAATACAAAGATGTACATCACTAGTACCTTACTTCATGTAAGGTTATGCGATATGTGTATGTGTGTGATGTTCTGAAAATTAATATGGAACAAAAGGGTTAAAAGTCACCAGGGACTAACCACCTGTATACATTCACACGTGTATACATCCACAAAGGTCCACCACCTCACTTGTTTTAATACATAATTAACAGGTATTTTAATTGGTATTTTATCCGTTATCTGAAACACATTGTATTCGTTAGACATTCTTAACGAAGTCCAAATCACAAAAACAGATATTTTATGTGACCATTGTCACGAGCACATTCACAAGTTCACATAATAAATTATCAACACATAATTTATTATTTCACTCCTTATAATTAATCATATAAATTACCCATAATTTAAATATCATATTTAAATAATAATAATAAAAATAACATAATATACCCATTTCATCTAGGCCCATAACTAAGGTGTTACAAATCTACCCCCCCTAAAAAGATTTCGTCCTCGAAATCTGTCACGCTCGAACAAAGGAGTTTATTTGGTTAGTCACTATCACTAAAGTCACAGGTTCTCATCACAACCTCTATTTTCTAGTTCAAGTTCGAGTCCAAATGGTAAAACTCATTTACTCTAACTTACATAATTAGTTAAATCACGGTCCATGAGTTTCAAATTACGGTTTTCACAGTCTTACTTATCAAGACCAACAGTCAAATCTAAACCTTTGTCATTCGAAGCCAAACACTTTTCCCGACAATAATGCAAAGGATAATTTATTTTCATGACAACACACCGTCCAGTACAATGACATTTACCCCAAAAGTCTTTCAACCAACCACTGGTGTCCACAAAATTCCACGGTCAATTTATCAGTCAAGGTCCAAAATCCTATTATTATGTCACTTGGTACCATCAAATTCACTACTTTGTTATCATATTTAACTCTTTACACACTTAAATTCCCCCAAATTTCCAAGCAAAGGCAACTGAATTCCATTTATTTCACTAAATTATGTGTTCACGTCCACAAAACACGTCTTTAATTCACCAAAATTGTCCATGCTAGTCATTTCATTCTCAATTATTTCATTATCTTTCTATCAGTTCATGTTCTAAGTGTGATTCAAGTCATCTAAATTTCCTTCAGTTTTCCAGAATTCGTGTATGATTTATCACAATATACTTTTGTTGGCCAGACGCGAGTATATTCTTCTAAATCATGCCCTCATTCTAAGTTACTCGATAAGGAAAATCCTATATGGTTCACACTTTGTTATGACACACAATTTTCTGTTAAAGCATCGGTAATAGGAAAATTTATTTTATCACTTGTCGATTAGTCTCATTAGTCACATGCTATCAACCATCATGAATTCTTCGCACATGGTTATCTAACTAAGTCTTATTTAGTTATCACAGACAACATATCACATTAGTCTAAATCCAGTTTACTGATGTCACGTCACTTGCAAGTCAATAATAGTCTGGGCATTTCTAGTCCAATTTCTGAAGGTTACAACATTCAAGTGAAGATGTCACATGGCCATCCAAGCATAGAACTTATTAAGTCATATCATTCTATCTCAATGATATACTAACACAATTCCAAACACTAACTCGACTCTATCTTCAAGTCATAACATATACTCGGTATTATTCACTACTCAGGTCAAGGGTTTTCTTATCTCTTAGAGACAACACAAGGTGCACTACTGACAATTCCTTTCTACTAGTCACCAAAAAAGTCACGAGGGTCCAGAAAGGAAAATAATTCCTTAAGGAACCACTACAAATCTTACACCACTAACCTGTTCGAGTATATCAATATAGTAGAGCAATTATCACACTTGAAAGTTCAATTATGATCTACATACATGCAAATCACATATAATATATCAACATAGCACAGGGTTCAAGTCCATCATCATACATATGTGGACTAGTATCTAATCCTAATCTCTACGGGCCACTACAGGTGTCCTTTCAATAAAGTAAAAGAAATATATTTTTATATAAGCCCCACGTAGTCTTATAGGATCATGCATATCACTGTACCAAGTCTAATACAACAGACAAGTCACATGCAATTTATATAACAATTAAATCACAAAGAGCATGGCAACCATGTCATGCATCATATCTGACAACTCATAGAGAACATGATAGTCAATTCACATGGGTTCTAACACATTCTTATCAAACTATGCATATCACTATATTTAGTCGAGAGCATAACAGACATGCAGTATCATATGCAGTACAAAACCAATAAATCTCACTAATCATGGCAAGCATATCTAACGCATCACATCTGATTAGTTTCACATAACATGACAATCACAAAAAGCATGACAACCAATTAAAGGGAATAAATCCCAATAATGTCACTAGTAGCTTTAGACACAGCTGTTGTGACTGAAGCCGTCAAATCACTTGCTACTTCTACCTTATTAGGAAGAAGCAATCACGTCACAACTGGCCTTAGTCAAGCACAATATATAACAAACATAGTTAGGCATTTGTTCATAATCACATGATACATAATAATTACACCAATGTAACAAGGGCGTACCTTTTTAAATAAGAAGACATCTTCTTATCTATCAACACATTGATATCACCTGCACCCCTGACCCCGCCGCAACACTAGTATCTCATCATTGAAGCGATCTTCATCGAAAATTATTCCAGTTGTTGCCATTCCATCTCATATATTCTTGACTGGTCACACTCTATTCTGAAATCATCCAATAGAGCTCTGACAATGCTGAGGGTCAATGGGGCATCCGCAGGATTTGATCGATCGTCATACCTGTCTTATCACAACATCTCACACAAAAGCTTAGTAGATAATCCGTTAGTACCTATCACTAACCACAATGATCTAATCACATGGTACCTACATTCACTTATCCCTTTCCCCCACTTGTATGTTTGACACAACTCAGGGTTTGGGAACATGACACGTGTACATGCTGCCAAACATACGCTTTTATACCAATTTATAACACCCTAGATTTTTTTTAATACACAGCGGAAGTCAATTATTAATTATTAATTACACATATAGTCATATTTCACAAAATCACTGGTGTTACTTAATTACAGATCATGTTGTAAAGTCGTTTATATAAAACATCAGAGTCACACTATATCAAACATCTTCATTTGCCCTGCTATACCCACCAAAAGTCACTAATACACACCTGCAAGGCAAAACACTGTAGGGGAATTAGCGTACCGCTAAGTGAATGGAAATATCAAATAGGATATCACTATAAGCTCTAAGCACAGCTTATGGTCACAAGTCACAGGCTACTAGGTCACTAGCACATAATTGATCACAAGAGGACCGGCGGCCTGGCCGGGCCATTAACTACTAGCTGATAGGGCTAGAGTTTACCGATAGTCCTTAATACTGAAACACTGGTATAGTCTTCCAGACGTGACGCACTCATCATTCACACTATTCCACCACATCAGTAACACAATAACCCAACCCAATTCCTATCATACAAGACACCCCGCTAGGAATGGTTGAGCTCTTCCGTCGCACACAACACCTCGACGGGATCACTGAGTGTACACATAATCACATAATATCACAGTCACTGGTTACAGACTAAAGGCACAATCTAATCATACATATCACTGGTCACTGGGAGCATATCACTAATCATAGCATAAGACGCTACACTGTCTTAGCACTATATAATAATATCCGAAAGGATAGTCCCACTCACCAATTACCAGCAGAACTCAGTAGTCTAATGTCACTGAGTCTTCACTTCCACTTTATCACCTGAGAACAAACACTGAACAAGTTAGTAAATCATATCATTTACTAACAATATCACAATATGTATATTCAATATACATACTTGCACATATATGCATATATACACAATATTACCATCTAACCATATGCATATTACAGTAGATATATAAAACATCACATACATATACAATACAAGTATATATATCTATATATATCTACACTAACATCTCAATACATACATGTATACATCAATCAAGTAAATACGCACACTTGAATAATCACTATGCATATATACATGTACCATTATGTATCTAATAGATCATCAACATACATACATACATACATATATATATATATATATATATATATATATATATATATATACACAAACATATATATACGTAAACATGTCCATATATTAATCATACAAAACGAGCGGGTCAAGGGCAAAACGGGCGGTCAACTCAACACACGAACCACAACAACTAAGGTGCGGGTAAACTAGTTGCGGGCCGCCAAACCACTGCGCACCACAGCTGCGAACATCAGCTATTTGCAGCAGAAACATGCTGCGAACAGCAGCAAAACAGCAACAGCAGCAGGTGCTACTTGGTCAGAACGAACAGCACCAGCAGGCTGCTACTTGGTCAGAAAATAGAGTAAATAACAGCACAACGGCAGCAGGAAAGGGTAGCGGGTGGTGGCCGATGGCGGCCGCAAGCGGCGGCGCCTCTGCCGAAAAACAGAAACAGTAACAGCAGCGCAAGCTGCTGTCCACCCTCGATTCCACCACCAATTCCACCACCATGGTAAACAAATAAGGAGATAAGGGGTCGCCCTGCCTCAGACCTCTTTGACCCTTAAAATAACCATGGTAATCTCCATTTACAGAAATCATAAAAGAAGGAGTACTCACACATGACATCAACCATTCAATCATTTTGGGATGAAATCCAAAATTGACCAAAATAGCCTTTAAAAAACTCCAATCCACAGTATCATAAGCCTTCTGAATATCAATTTTAAAAGAGCACCAATTTTTTCCTCTTTACCAATTATACCCTTTCATCAATTCTTGTGCCAACAACACATTATCACTGATTTGTCTATTGGGAATAAAGGCAGATTGAATCATGTCCACAATACAATCAAGACTAGACTTAATCCTATTAGCAAGTATCTTACTAATAAGTTTATATAAGACATTACAACAGGATATGGGTCTATAATCACTAACAGATCTTGGGCACTCACTTTTAGGCACAAGGGCAATACAAGTAGCATTTACCTCTGAGAGAAGTTTACCATTCCAGAAAAAGTCATCAATGGCTTTAAAAAGATCATCACATACTATACTCCAGGAAGCTTTAAAAAATCTTGCATTAAAACCATCAGGACCAGGGGACTTCCCATCATCAATATCCCACAAGGCTTTCTTTAATTCATCCATATCAAGTCTTCTCACCATAAAATTAGCAGCATCATGAGGCAATTTCTTCAAAAACAAAGTTTCAGGCATCAAGATTTCATTAACATCAATCCTTTTGCCCAAAACATTCTCAAAATGTTTAACAAATTGAGCAGGAACTTCATTGCCCACAAATCTATTACCCTCCATATCTTCAGCAGCTTGAACCCTAGCTCTGTTAACCCTACCTTTAATCACTTTATGAAAATAGGAAGTATTAGCATCACCTTCCTTAAGCCATAATACCTTACTTTTCTGGATAAGAACCTTTTCTTCTTCAAGCAAAGCATCTTTATATGCTTTAAAATAAGCACATTCTTTAAACCTCAATTCTTCATTATCAGGATCTTGGTCAACTGCAGCTTGAATAGCATTCAGCTCAGTCTTCAAACAAATAACTTTTTTATGAACATTACCCTTCAATCTACTCAATAATCTCATTTTCTTCTTCATATGCTTTAACCTAGTCACAACAGAGAACATATTGTAACCAGGCACCTGCATACTCCACACCTCTTCCACCATTTGTAAAAATTCAGGTTTATCTGCTAAGTGATTAGCAAACCTAAAAGGACTAGGCTTTCTTTTCATCACATTAGGAATATGAATCATAGCAGGGCAGTGATCAGACAGTCCACAAGGCATAAAATCAACAAAAGCCCTTGGAAATTTGTCAACAAAACTACAATTCCCCAAAACCCTATCCAGTTTCTTAAATACACCTTTATTTGGACCTAAAGCATGCTTCTTTTGAATCCAAGTATACTGAAAACCAGTAGAGTTAATATCTTCAACTTCAATATTATTCATACAATCCCTAAACTGCTGCATTTGGTAAGTAACCACAGAAGATCCATTAGAATGATCCTCAGGGTTTAAACTTACATTAAAGTCACCTACAATAACCCATGGATTATCTGCAACAACACCTTTTAAAACAACAAGATCAACCCAAAGCTTTTTCCTCAACTTATTGTTATTGTGACCATAAACAAAAGAACAGAAAAACCTCTTCCCACTACTATGCTGTACAATAAGACAATGAATTATTTGATCACTATGGAACAGAATATCACAAGCAAAATCATTCTGATCCCAAGCTACCAATACTCTAGTCCCACTATTGCAACTAGAAGCATTAGAAGCCCAATGCCAATTACCAAAAACCTTGTTAGCAACATTACCAATGTTCTTAGCCAGAGTCCTGGTTTCAAGAACACCAATAACACTACAACCACTAGATTGAATTAAATTATTAATTTCTACTTGTTTAGGTTGCTCACTAAGCCCCCTAATATTCCAACAAGAAACTTTAAACATTGGAAAAAGTAGAAGGTTTTGGAATGTCTGAAACAGACACATCCATATCATTACTAGAATCATTATTCTTCATAAGTGTAGCTGTAGCATCATCTTCAGTCTCAACATCTTCCACATATTGAACTTCAACCACATCAATATCCTTATCCATATCAAAATTAATACCCTTCTTATCATATAACAACTTAAAAAACTTCCTATCTTCAATGGACCAATGCATAAGAGTCTTCAAATCAGGAAGCTTATCTTTAAAACAAAATCTTTCCAGTTCTTCTTTCCTACTATCCCATAATTGCCAATGCTCATCAAAAACATCCTCTTTTTCAATAGGATCAGAATTAACAACTTTTTCCAAAATAGAATATGCATTAGAGGTCATAACAGTCTTTTTGACACCAGAATTAACATCAATACCCTTATCTTTAGATGCCTGCACAATATCCTTACCTTTATCACCTTTACCCTTTGATCCAATACCACCCTTATTACCAGAAATAGATGCATTGTTGGAGCCAATATCAACCTTATTACCTGAAATAGATACATTCTTAGGAGCCATGACATTCTTCTGTGGACCTTTCATAGGAAATGACTTCAGACCAGCAAGCCCCTTAGGGTTAGTAACAGGATCCAACTTCCTACCAGAAACATTAGGGTTAGGGTTATTGTTCCTGTTAACATTACTTGGAACATTAGTAAACTGCCTTTGTCCCCCAAAAGCAGGCCTCACAACATTATTATTGCCACCACTAGCAGTATTCCTATTAGTAAAAACAGGAGGTTTCACAATAGTACTACCACTAACATCTTTAATAGCTCTATTTCTTCTACCCATAACCTGCCATCCCTCATCCTCATTATCTTTTTGCTTAGCCTGTTTAGCATCATCCTCCTCTTCTTTCTTCTTTCTATTCTCCTTTTCTTCCTCAGATAAAGGCCTCTTATCACACTTCAACAAACCATGACCAAACACCTTACAATGAGTGCACCTCACAGGCTTCCATTGATACCCTACTTTAATCTTCACAATTCTCCCAGGCATATAACTATCACTAGGGTAAGCCACCATAATATGATCAGGCAATTATTCAGAAGCATTAACCTCAACCAAAACTCTTGCATAACCTGCTTGCCCAGTTTGTTTCAAACACCTTTCCTTAGTAATTTTATCCATTGCAATTGGCTTGCCCATTTGACTAACAATTTGACTAATACACTTATCATTCCAGAGTTCAAATGGCAAATCAATAAGTGCAATCCACAATGGAACCACTGCAGGTTCAAACTTGTCCAAACAAAAGCCTGTTTCCCATTTCTTCAAGAACAAAGGGACATTTTCAATCATCCATGGGCCACTATTTAGAACCTTCAACATACTATCTTCACTACCAAACTTAAACATGAAAATGCCTGAAGTATTCATAGTGATGTCTTTAATACCATATGCCCTCCACATTCTTCTCAAATGCCAATTTACAGCTGCAAAAGTTAACCTAGCACCAACAAAGTATCCATACAATGAACAAGAGTAAGCAGCCTTACCCACCTCAACATATTCCTTCTTTAGGCTGAACCATCTTTTTTCCACAGTAGACAACAGAAGAAGGAATGAACTCCAGTTTAGCTAGGTCTTCATCTTCACTAGCATTCTCTTTTAAGGTTTCACTAAAAGACTTAGTACCTGCACCAGCATTACCCTGTTCTTCTATACAAACATCTTCAGTCCCAGAATTAAAAACAACAGGAGGAACACCTAATATACTAATATCACCAGCAGGCTTAGAAGCTTGACATAGGGAAAACTTAGCAATAGGGTCCTCATTTTCACCTCCAGAATTCACCTTCTCAACCCCCTTCTCTTAAGATAAACCCATAGTGCTCAACTTAGATTGAAAAGCTTCAGTTTCATTCTTGTAAAACACAGGATCCTTCTTAGGTTTATACTTAGCCTTCATCAAATTTTTCAAAATAGCAAAAGTCTTAGGTGTTACAGGCTTCCTAACACCCTTCATTTTAACAAGTTCAGCTAATTCAGGAGTTTTCTCTTCATTAATCCTATTAATCTCCTTATACAATTAAATTTTACCTGCATTATCAGCTCTATATACCTTATTTTACCTTTCAAGAACAGCATCTTCCTCCTTTTTTGCTCTTCATCTGAGCACCACCATCCACCATCCCAGTATCACCACCAGTATTGTTCTCAACTAATTCAGCAACCTCAGGATCACCCTCAAGTGCATCTTCGTAAACTTCATCAGCAGAAACATACACTTCATCAGAAACAGTGTTCTTCAATGGCACAGTACCCTTACCAGAATCAAGTAGCTGAGAATCTACAATTGGACCTTCCATTGGGGCCGGAATAGATCCAGTAGCATCACCCGAAGCTAATTGATCATTAACATTAACATTAGCAGCTCTAATTTTAGGTCTGTCAGAAGAGTTATCAGGAACCCTAATAGCACAGCTCTTGAGATTACGAGGATTAAACGAATTGTAAACAGCATCTGAGCTTACAGAAGAATAGATGCGGCCACCAGCAACCTTATCCACCTTCTTTTTCAAATTACTACTCTCAAAAACCCTTCGAACAGGTTTAGGAGGTGCTTTTTGAGTTACACGCTTTTCTGGGATTTCTTCAGAATCTGGAACAAATGGATCAGGTGGGTCATTTCCTGATGTTTCCATGGCATTAAACGAAGGAAATCAACAGGAATAACAAAGAAAAAACGCATAAATTGCAGGTTTTAGGCTGTAGAAGACGGATTGAAACCAGAATCGCCAAATCGCAAAGAGAGAGAAAAAGTGAAGAGAGAGAAAAATCAACCAAATGATTTTCCTTTAGGGTTTAGGGTTTAGGGTTTTTTTTCGGTAAAGGGGACGGTACCCCGGAGAAATTTAATTAATGAAAAATAAAAAGTACAAGAGGGGCGGGTGTTTTGAAGTGGCCACCCGAAACACTTTAACATTTAAATTCCTATACTAGGAAAATAAAATCTATACAATCAAAATTGCCTAGAAAATGAAAAATACATATTCTAAACAACCACCAATACCAAAACAAATGACTATAAACTACCAAGTAGCTCACATCAATAACCTGCAAAAATAGACATCAAAATAATAAAATCCAAACCATACATGAAGCAAAAGGCCTGCACTTGATCTTCACATTATGCTCATACCACTACTTATATTCTTTACAATCTCTAGTCTTCAAGCCTTGAACATCTTCAAACTTGAAATCTTTATCATCTCTGCACTTGAAATCTTGTCTCTTTAAAAGCATTATCTGCAAATCTTCAAAATCCAAAAGGAGAGTCTTCAAATAACACTTCAAACTCAAGCCAGCATGCACAAAAACAAACAACCTGCACACTATATCAGCCATGATGACCTTTATAATATGCTTAATATCACTTCTGCCTATAATTATCCATATATAATCCACAAGATCCAGAACCATAACTCCATCAAAATGCCACAGGAACCAAGTGAGCCAATACCAAAATGAAGACCATAACCGTGGGGCCCATAGAATAAACACCTCCATAATGATAACAGCTATCAACAACCAGATCAAAATCAAAGTTAAAGAAAGATCAACATGATGAACAAGGAAACTACATCCCCATTCCAAATGCATCAGTTGACTTCATAACCCTAATTTGACCACCAAGCTACTTATCATTATATTAATAATAGGAGTAAATGGCATAGTCTCTAACAACCCGTCCTTATCCACCTGGACGAAGTCATCAACATTTGGTCCCATTGCGATGATCGACTCCAAGTAATGTCCTTAAATTGAGCAAATACACAGCGGAAGACTTAATTCGTACCTGAGAATAAACATGCTTAAAAGTGTTAACCACAAGGTTGGTGAGTTCATAGGTTTATCATAACAACAGTTATCAATAGTTTCAATAGACCACAAGATTTCATATTCATAAACATTTTAATAAAAATATTCTAAGTGGTTGAGCACTTGGTAACCATACTTAACATTTAATCAACGTCGCATATTCCCTTTATTATGAAATCTCACTACACCGTACCAAGTGTAGTCACCAAAATGAAGTACTGTGCAACCGTTGAATACTGGTCATCCAGTCCGGTTGGGGTTGTCAGGCCCGATAGATCTATCAACAGGATTCGCGTTTACAATACCCATGTAAATAGTAGTTACCAAGCTACAGGGAAGTATGCCAGTGGTACAACTCAACGTAGAATGTATTTTAAGTACTTGTGTCTATTTCGTAAAGCATTCATAAAAGCAGCGCATGTATTCTCAGTCTAAATATATATTGCAAAAGAAATTAAAAAGGAAGCAAATGAAACTCACCTAATGTATTTTGTAGTAAAAATACATATGACTATATTGAACAACGCAGGGTTGGCCTCGGATTCACGAACCTATATTAAGTATATATATTAAAACATATGCTTGTAATCCAGCAATTACAACTTTATATATTATGTAATTAATTTATATATATATATATATATATATATATATATATATATATATATATATATATATATATATATATATATATATATATATATATATATATATATGAAAATAATTATTATTTATATAATTATATACATATATTTATATATATATTAAAAATACCTAATTTGTTTTATAAAATTATTTATATAAAAATTGATAACATAATATATTCATACTTATATGAGATATTACCTATAAGTATATTTTTATAGACTTAATAATATAGCGATTAAAAGTTATATTTTTATATACATAATAATATAATAATTTCAGTATTAATACTTGTGTTAATTTTTATAATAACAATGATACTACTTATTTTAGAATGATAATTATATTTTGTAATGACACGGAATTTTCTGACCAAATTATACTTATGAGATTAATATTTACATATATTAAACCAAACTAACATGATAAGCAATCCAAATTATTGAGACTTGTGTTTTTGAAAAGAGTTTTACACAACGTTTGACCGTCCAATATGACCGATGATATCACGAACTATATAACATACGATAATTATACGTTTGTGTATATATATGCATTTATATATATTTAACATGATCTAAGGATGAGTTATAAGTATATTTTGAAACTACTAAATTAAGTTTTTAAAACGATAACTATACGTAACATTCTTTGATATATATACTTATAATCTATAATGCTTATACATGTATCGTATATATAATTTATTTAATCACTTTTTAAGGACTTAAATACATAAAACAATATAAGTATATTCACAAAAGATAGCTATATTTGAATTCTCGTTCCGTTTCCTCAAGATTTCTATACGTATATCTAGGGTATATGTACCCGTATCATACCCAGCTTCTATACGTATTTACTATTGGTATATACACATCAAATCAACATCCTAATCAACATTATTACTACCCTAGATATGAGGTAACTAGGATTTGTCAAGTAGTATGAATTATTAGTAAGAAAACAAAATTAGGAATCCTTTTCTTTCTTTATAAACTAAAAACGTTTTTATAAATGAACACCATTTCTTCACTCCATTTTCTCATACCTACACCCTCATTCCTCTCTCAAAATACTCCTAACTTCATACTTGATCATCTCCAAGCATTTTACCCATCATTTAGCTTCAATTATAAGCCTTAAACACCATAAGAAAACTCTTTCAAGAACATATCAAAATAACCACCCATTTGAAGAAGTTTACTTCCAACCTTTTGATCTAACTCCACCACTCTTTGATTCCAAGATTATTTCTTATCTTTTGTAGTAACTTTGTCCAAGTAACTTGAGGTAGTAACCTTGTTCATAATCTTATTCAATTCATATTCATATAGCTATCTTATTTTGTGGTATAAAATTTTAACAACAAGAACATAGTTTGAATGATTTCAAACTTGTTCGTAAACTAAATAGATCCTTCTAACTTGACTTTTAAAACACTTCAAGACCTGTAATATATCATAATGATATGCTAACCTAACAAGATATAACTTGGTTTTACAAAGAACATCTTAAAAACTGAATCTACGTCGTCGGAGTGCAACCGTGGGCCGTTTTGGGTTGGATAATTAAAAACTATCTTGAACTTTGAATTGGAAGTTCATGTTCTGGAAAAATGATATTTCTTATGAATATGTTAACACATAAAAATTTCATGGTTTAACTCAAAGTGTAAGTATTTTTAGAAAAATGATCATTAAATGTTGTTTTTATGATGGAAAATGATCACTTTCATAAGTTTCACCAAAGTTTGACCTATAACCTATGATTTCGAATACAAACTAAGGTATTTTCAGTTCATATTATTAAAATTTGACTCGATCCAAGGAAGTGGCAAGTTGAACCAACAAAAATGGAGTTGTAATGAAGAAACTACGACTAAAACAAGATTGGGTATCCGAAGCTAGTTTAGCTACGAAAATATTTGGAGAAAAAGTAAATTAATCATATCTTTTCTAATTAATATGATATTTTATATATAATTACTTATGATTTGATTTTATATATTTCAGGACCACCCGTAAACAACACGAGAAGATTAATCATAAGACCTCATGATTGTACGCAACACGTCATTTGACAACACGGTACTTTATGTACGCAACACGTCATTTGACAACATGGTACCATGGGTCGAGATTAATTCTGATCAATACGAATACGATGGGGTCTTTATTTATTTTATTTAAGCAACTAATTGTGGACCACTAACATCGGACTGCTAACCACGGACTAAGAAAATATTAAAAGTATATATATATGTAACGATTACTTAAAAAGAAAATATGTTGATATATTATATATATGGTTAGGTTCGTGATATCTATCGGAGACCAAGTCGAATTAAATACCTTCAAGGAAAAAGTGAGTTTCATTTGCTCCCTTTTTAATTGCTTTTTCAATATATATTTTTGGGCTGAGAATACATGCGCTGCTTTTATAAATGTTTACAAAATAGACACAAGTACTTAAAAATATATTCTACGTTGAGTTGTACCACTGGCATATTTCCCTGTAGCTTGGTAACTACTATTTACATGGGTATTGTAAACGCGAATCCTGTTGATAGATCTATCGGGCCTGACAACCCCAACTGGACTGGACGACCAGTATTCAACGGTTGCACAGTACTTCATTTTGGTGAATACACTTGGTACGGTGTAGTGAGATTTCATAATAAAGGGAATATGCGACGTTGATTAAATGTTAAGTATGGTTACCAAGTGCTCAACCACTTAGAATGCTTTACATACACTTGCGAGTGTATTATGTTTATGATTATGAAATCTTGTGGTCTATTAACATATTGACATGATTGTTATGATAAACTTATGAACTCACCAACCTTTTGGTTGACACTTTAAAGCATGTTTATTCTCAGGTACGAATTAAGTCTTCCGCTGTGCATTTGCTCAATATAAGGACATTATTTGGAGCCGATCATCGCAATGGGACCAAATGTTGATGACTTCGTCCAGGTGAATTAGGACGGGTCCTTTCATATTTTCATAACAAAATCTCAATAATAATGATAATTAGTTCCTAGCTTATTAATAATGATAATAATAATTATAATAATCAATAAAGAAAGTAAGCTACCTTAAAAGAGGTCCCTAAAAACATAACATCTCAGCTGGGTTTCGAACCCTCGACCTCCTGATCACGGACAACACCACTAAACCATACTACTATCCTTGCTTATCTCTCATAATTGCTACTTTATATTTTCTTAACTCATCATTATCAACACTAATCTTATCATTATCATCTTCATTACAGCAACATTATCATCATATCTTCTCCATCATCATAACCGTTATCACGGTCATCAACACCGATCCATAATCAGTACGATAACCTCGAATTCTTCATCATCATATACAGCTTCGAAATTATCAAAAAAAATTTTGTTTTAATGTTATTATTAATTGAGACGTTATTATGTTCTTGGCCCAACAGAAATTTAGTCTTCAGCCCAGGTTATACTCGAATCATAGCAGCCCTTTCTGACCCAATATTCACGGCCCAATTATCAGTCCATTAACTAAGCCCGTCTGATTTCTATTTTGTTACTCGACCCAGCACAGAAATTTCAACAAGGAAAATAAAGTAGCTCAATCACATATCAGGTGGGGTTTTCAGTTTGTCGGCCATTAATATCTTTCCTCAAATATCACCATCTTCTTGTAAAAGAATATAAACAAAGTAACAGCAGTAACGAAAAAAAATGAGCAGCAACTTTATTTCGTAGGTTTTCGAGTGGTGTTGGTTTCAGTGACAGAAAGCAGAAAACGAATGGGTTGATGGTGTTTTTAATGGAGGTGATTTATGTGGTGGTTGTGGGTTTGTACAGGAAGAAGAAACGGAAAAAGAGCAGCTGCAACAGACGATTACGTAGTGCATAGGTGATTATGGTGTTGCTCAAAACAGAAAAATGAAAATAATTCATGGTGGTGTTGGAGGATCACGATTGGGGTTGATCACGGTTGCAGGTGGTGTCAAGATGGTAAATGTTGGAACCATGGTGGTGATCGATTTTTGTTGATGATCCAAGGTGGTTGTGGTGTATGGTTTTCGAACGAAAACAGTAACAATAACATACGTGTTTAGCAGTTGGAGTTTATTAATATGGTTGCTTCGAAGGGACAGAAAAACAACATGGTGATGGAAGTGATGGAGGTAGTGGTTGTTCGTGGGTTGATGAAGAAGAAGAACACGAATGGTGGCAGGAAACAATCAGTTATTGATGGTTTATGGTTGTAATTCATACGACAAAAAAAATATACATAAAAGTGATGAAAACTGATTGAGTAACATTACAGCTCGTGTATTCTCTTTTTTTATATAGAATTTCTTATGGGTCGATAAAAATAAAATAAAAGAATGAGAAGGATGTTTAACAGATTTTTGGATTATATCCTTTGTTTGATTCTGTGATTCGTAAAATTTTGAGAAAGCAGGAATCAAATATTAGAAAGTTGGATTGGATGGGGACTTGTAGCAGGTTCTTGAAATCGAAATTTTGATTTTTAATTTATATATATAATTAATACTAATACTTAATAAATATAAATGTATTTATAATATTAATAATAATAATAATATTGATATTATTTAATAATAATACTAGTAATATAAATTTACATGTTTAAATTTTTATATCTATATATTATATGTTATAATAATGTTAATGATACAAATATTAAAAATAAATAATTACAATTATGATAATAAAAATGATAATAATAATAATATCATTAATACTAATAATGACTGTTAATGATAAGGGTAATAATAATGTAGTGACCCGAACTTTTCCATGTTTATATATATTAATTGAGATTGATGTTTACATGATTAAATGTTTCCAACATGTTAAGCAATCAAACTTGTTAAGACTTGATTAATTGAAATAGGTTTCATATAGACAATTGACCACCCAAGTTGACCGGTGATTCACGAACGTTAAAACTTGTAAAAAAACTATATAATGACATATATATGGTTATATATATAGTTAACATGATATTATGATAAGTAAACATATCATTAATTATATTAACAATGAACTACATATGTAAAAACAAGACTACTAACTTAATGATTTTGAAACGAGACATATATGTAACGTTTATCGTTGTAACGACATTTAATGTATATATATCATATTAAGAGATATTCGTACATCATAATATCATGATAATATAATAATTTAAAATATCTTTTGATATTATAAACATTGGGTTAACAACATTTAACAAGATCGTTAACCTAAAGGTTTCAAAACAACACTTACATGTAACGACTAACGATGACTTAACGACTCAGTTAAAATGTATATACATGTAGTGTTTTAATATGTATTTATACACTTTTGAAAGACTTCAATACACTTATCAAAATACTTCTACTTAACAAAAATGCTTACAATTACATTCTCGTTCAGTTTCATCAACAATTCTACTCGTATGCACCCGTATTCGTACTCGTACAATACACAGCTTTTAGATGTATGTACTATTGGTATATACACTCCAATGATCAGCTCTTAGCAGCCCATGTGAGTCACCTAACACATGTGGGAACCATCATTTGGCAACTAGCATGAAATATCTCATAAGATTACAAAAATATGAGTAATCATTCATGACTTATTTACATGAAAACAAAATTACATATCCTTTATATCTAATCCATACACCAACGACCAAAAACACCTACAAACACTTTCATTCTTCAATTTTCTTCATCTAATTGAACTCTCTCAAGTTCTATCTTCAAGTTCTAAGTGTTCTTCATAAATTCCAAAAGTTCTAGTTTCATAAAATCAAGAATACTTTCAAGTTTGCTAGCTCACTTCCAATCTTGTAAGGTGATCATCCAACCTCAAGAAATCTTTGTTTCTTACAGTAGGTTATCATTCTAATACAAGGTAATAATCATATTCAAACTTTGGTTCAATTTCTATAACTATAACAATCTTATTTCAAGTGATGATCTTACTTGAACTTGTTTTCGTGTCATGATTTTGCTTCAAGAACTTTGAGCCATCCAAGGATCCATTGAAGCTAGATCCATTTTTCTCTTTTCCAGTAGGTTCATCCAAGGAACTTAAGGTAGTAATGATGTTCATAACATCATTCGATTCATACATATAAAGCTATCTTATTCGAAGGTTTAAACTTGTAATCACTAGAACATAGTTTAGTTAATTCTAAACTTGTTCGCAAACAAAAGTTAATCCTTCTAACTTGACTTTTAAAATCAACTAAACACATGTTCTATATCTATATTATATGCTAACTTAATGATTTAAAACCTGGAAACACGAAAAACACCGTAAAACCGGATTTACGCCGTCGTAGTAACACCGCGGGCTGTTTTGTGTTAGTTAATTAAAAACTATGATAAACTTTGATTTAAAAGTTGTTATTCTGAGAAAATGATTTTTATTATGATCATGAAACTATATCCAAAAATTATGGTTAAACTCAAAGTGGAAGTATGTTTTCTAAAATGGTCATCTAGACGTCGTTCTTTCGACTGAAATGACTACTTTTACAAAAACGACTTGTAACTTATTTTTACGACTAGAAACCTATACTTTTTTTGTTTAGATTCATAAAATAGAGTTCAATATGAAACCATAGCAATTTGATTCACTCAAAACGGATTTAAAATGAAGAAGTTATGGGTAAAACAAGATTGGATAATTTTTCTCATTTTAGCTACGTGAAAATTGGTAACAAATCTATTCCAACCATAACTTAATCAACTTGTATTATATATTATGTAATCTTGAGATACCATAGACACGTATACAATGTTTCGACCTATCATGTCGACACATCTATATATATTTCAGAACAACCATAGACACTCTATATGTGAATGTTGGAGTTAGCTATACAGGGTTGAGGTTGATTCCAAAATATATATAGTTTGAGTTGTGATCAATACTGAGATACGTATACACTGGGTCGTGGATTGATTCAAGATAATATTTATCGATTTATTTCTGTACATCTAACTGTGGACAACTAGTTGTAGGTTACTAACGAGGACAGCTGACTTAATAAACTTAAAACATCAAAATATATTAAAAGTGTTGTAAATATATTTTAAACATACTTTGATATATATGTATATATTGTTATAGGTTCGTGAATCAACCAGTGGCCAAGTCTTACTTCCCGACGAAGTAAAAATCTGTGAAAGTGAGTTATAGTCCCACTTTTAAAATCTAATATTTTTGGGATGAGAATACATGCAGGTTTTATAAATGATTTACAAAATAGACACAAGTACGTGAAACTACATTCTATGGTTGAATTATCGAAATCGAATATGCCCCTTTTTATTAAGTCTGGTAATCTAAGAATTAGGGAACAGACACCCTAATTGACGCGAATCCTAAAGATAGATCTATTGGGCCTAACAAACCCCATCCAAAGTACCGGATGCTTTAGTACTTCGAAATTTATATCATATCCGAAGGGTGTCCCGGAATGATGGGGATATTCTTATATATGCATCTTGTTATTGTCGGTTACCAGGTGTTCACCATATGAATGATTTTTATCTCTATGTATGGGATGTGTATTGAAATATGAAATCTTGTGGTCTATTGTTACGATTTGATATATATAGGTTAAACCTATAACTCACCAACATTTTTTGTTGACGTTTTAAGCATGTTTATTCTCAGGTGATTATTAAGAGCTTCCGCTGTCGCATACTTAAATAAGGACAAGATTTGGAGTCCATGCTTGTATGATATTGTGTAAAAACTGCATTCAAGAAACTTATTTTGTTGTAACATATTTGTATTGTAAACCATTATGTAATGGTCGTGTGTAAACAGGATATTTTAGATTATCATTATTTGATAATCTACGTAAAGTTTTTTAAACCTTTATTGATGAAATAAAGGTTATGGTTTGTTTAAAAATGAATGCAGTCTTTGAAAAACGTCTCATATAGAGGTCAAAACCTCGCAACGAAATCAATTAATATGGAACGTTTTTAATCAATAAGAACGGGACATTTCAGTTGGTATCAGAGCGTTGGTCTTAGAGAACCAGAAAATTTGCATTAGTGTGTCTTATCGAGTTTGTTAGGATGCATTAGTGAGTCTGGACTTCGACCGTGTTTTCTTTAAAAATGATTGCTTAACATTTTTGTTGGAAACTATATATTTTTAACATATGAATATTATGTGATATATTAATCTCTTAACGTGTTTGATATTATGTGATAGAAGTCTACCTCTAGAACAAGTTCCATTGACTCACCTAATAATAATGAAGAGTCAAATGTAAATTGGAATGATTTGTGGACTGATTCACAAGTTCCCGAAGAGGAACCGGAAGAAGAGTCGGAACCGGAAGAAGAATCGGAACCGGAAGAAGAATCGGAACCGGATGAAGAAATAGAACCGGTGGGGGAAATAATAAAACGGTTAAATAAAAGAAAATCCTCAACCAACCGACCAAAGTTAATTATGGTCAATGGTGTTTCCGCCAAGGAAGCAAAATATTGGGAGGATTACCAATTCTCCGATGAATCGGATTCCGACGAGAATTCCGATGATGTTATAGAAATTACCCCAACTGAATTTAAAAAGGCAAAAGAAAATAATAAGGGAAAGGGCATAAAAATAGAGAAATCTAATTCCAACCCCGATGAACTTTATATGTATCGTCAACCCCCGAAGTCCTTAAGTTGTAACAATGACCCGGGAACCTCTAAACCACCAGGTTTTTCTAAACCAATGTGGACAACGACGGTTCGTATTAGGGGAACATCATATATCCCTAGAAACTTGGCAAAACGAACCAAAACCGAAGAAGAAGAAACGAGCGAGTCGGAATAAGATAGTTGTATTCGTGTGGTGTAATATATGGAATATAGTGTTCTTATGCTTTATGATATATGTAAAAATTGCTTGTATTAATAAGTATTTTTTTTTATGAATCTAACTCTTGTCTATTTTACAGTTTAAAAATACAAAATGGATAGACAACCCAATATTTTAAGAGACCTACCCGGAGACATGATTGATGAAATCTTGTCTAGAGTCGGCCAGAATTCTTCGGCACAACTATTTAAGGCGAGATCAGTTTGTAAGACATTCGAAGAACGTTCCAAGAATGTCTTGGTTTATAAGAGACTTTCGTTTGAAAGATGAGGGATATCACATTGGGAAACCCATAAGTTATGATGTGTTTACTTTGACGCATATATTGCGGGGAACCCAAATGCTATTTTACGCAACGGGTTAAGAAATTATTTTGACTCAATATATCCGAATATTGGACTTCGTGATTTAGAAAAAGCGGCTAACATGCAACATAAAGAAGCATGTTATGCTTACGGATTAGTAATGTTCGCTTCTCACCAAAGTGAGAACAAGAACATCGGGCTACAACTATTAAACAAAACGTTTCCACAAGTGACCGAGTCGGTAATTGGGGTAAGAAATGAGGTTTTTAGATTATTACGGGACTGTTGGACATTACGTAACCCTCGTCCCTTTGATGACGTTACAACACGCTGTCTTATCAACGGCCATAACGGTTATGTTGCACAAGACCAAGGATGGGAAGTAGTCCTAGTAAAACCAGAATGCATGACTTGTTTCTGGACGTATGAATTACGTGTCTTTATTGCCTTTGCTGAATGACTTGTGTACTAGCTAGAATTGTCTTCACAACTATCTTGTATCAAAGTTATTGCGTGCTATATTTCATGCTTTATGTAAAATAAGCGGTATTGTAAGTTTGTAAAATATTGTATAAAAGTTTGAACGCGAAATATTATTATAATCAGTTTTTCATATAGAATTGTAGTAGTTGAATTGTATATTAGCTACTAAGTATGAACTTAACGGGTAGGTACTACCCGAATTTAAACTTATAAAACGCTAATATGAAGAAAAAGCTTTTATAAATGAGTTCATATTATGCTACGAAATACTATTAACTACTCTTAATATTCTGTATGATTAACTTGTTCCATTTAACTATTTTGAAGGAAATGGCACCGACTACTCGACACACCGTGAATATGAATGAAGAGGAATTCCGTACTTTTCTAGCTTCAAACATAGCCGCAGTACAGGCTGCGCTACATACCAACAATAACCTTGGATCTAGCAGCACAGGAAATCGTGTAGGATGCACCTACAAAGAATTCACTGCCTGCAAAACTTTGGAATTTGATGGAACCGAAGGACCGATCGGATTGAAACGGTGGACCGAGAAGGTTGAATCGGTGTTTGCCATAAGTAAGTGTACTGAAGAGGACAAAGTGAAGTACGCTACGCATACCTTCACAGGTTCTGCGTTAACATGGTGGAATACCTATCTAGAGCAAGTGGGACAAGATGATGCGTACGCACTACCGTGGTCAGCATTCAAGCACTTGATGAACGAGAAGTACCGTCCCAGAACCGAGGTCAATAAGCTCAAGACAGAACTTAGAGGGTTACGAACCCAAGGATTTGATATTACCACGTACGAAAGACGATTCACAGAATTGTGCCTATTGTGTCCGGGAGCATTCGAAGATGAGGAAGAGAAGATCGACGCGTTTGTGAAAGGATTACTTGAAAGAATTCAAGAAGATATAAGTTCACACGAGCCCGCCTCCATACAACAGGCATGTAGAATGGCTCACAAACTAGTGAACCAGATTGAAGAAAGAATTAAAGAACAAACTGCTGAAGAGGCCAATGTGAAGCAAGTCAAAAGAAAGTGGGAGGAAAACGGTGATAAGAATCACCAATACAACAACAACAGCAATTACAACAATAATCGCAACAATTATCCCAACAATCGCAACATCAATCACAACTACAACAAACGGCCCAACAACAACAACAACAACAACAGCAACTACAACAATCATCCCAACAACAATAATAACCGCAATAACAACAACAATCAGAAGCAGCTATGTCAAAGGTGTGAAAAGAATCACTCGGGGTTCTGCACCAAATTTTGCAACAAGTGTAAAAGAAATGGTCATAGCGCGGCGAAGTGTGAGGTCTACGGACCAGGGGTTAATAGAACGAAAGGAACAAATGGTGTCGGAACGAGTAATGGCGGAGCAAGTAGTGTCGGAGCAAGTTATGCCAATGTAGTTTGTTATAAATGTGGAAAACCAGGCCACATTATTAGAAATTGCCCGAACCAGGAGAACACGAATGGACAAGGCCATGGAAGAGTTTTCAATATTAATGCGGTAGAGGCACAGGAAGACCCGGAGCTTGTTACGGGTACGTTTCTTATTGACAATAAATCTGCTTACGTTTTATTTGATTCGGGTGCGGATAGAAGCTATATGAGTAGAGATTTTTGTGCTAAATTAAGTTGTCCATTGACGCCTTTGGATAGTAAATTTTTACTCGAATTAGCAAATGGTAAATTAATTTCAGCAGATAATATATGTCGGAATCGAGAAATTAAACTGGTTAGCGAAACATTTAAGATTGATTTGATACCAGTAGAATTAGGGAGTTTTGATGTGATAATCGGTATGGACTGGTTGAAAGAAGTGAAAGCGGAGATCGTTTGTTACAAAAATGCAATTCGCATTATACGAGAAAAAGGAAAACCCTTAATGGTGTACGGAGAAAAGGGCAACACGAAGCTACATCTTATTAGTAATTTGAAGGCACAAAAACTAATAAGAAAAGGTTGCTATGCTGTTCTAGCACACGTCGAGAAAGTACAAACTGAAGAAAAGAGCATCAATGATGTTCCCATTGCAAAAGAATTTCCCGATGTATTTCCGAAAGAATTACCGGGATTACCCCCACATCGATCCGTTGAATTTCAAATAGATCTTGTACCAGGAGCTGCACCAATAGCTCGTGCTCCTTACAGACTCGCACCCAGCGAGATGAAAGAACTGCAAAGCCAATTACAAGAACTTTTAGAGCGTGGTTTCATTCGACCAAGCACATCACCGTGGGGAGCTCCTGTTTTGTTTGTCAAGAAGAAAGATGGTACATTCAGGTTGTGTATCGACTACCGAGAGTTGAACAAACTTACCATCAAGAACCGCTACCCACTACCGAGAATCGACGACTTATTTGATCAACTACAAGGCTCGTCTGTTTATTCAAAGATTGACTTACGTTCCGGGTATCATCAAATGCGGGTGAAAGAAGATGATATTCCAAAGACTGCTTTCAGAACACGTTACGGTCATTACGAGTTTATGGTCATGCCGTTTGGTTTAACTAATGCACCAGCTGTGTTCATGGACCTTATGAACCGAGTGTGTGGACCATACCTTGACAAGTTTGTCATTGTTTTCATTGATGACATACTTATTTACTCAAAGAATGACCAAGAACACGGTGAACATTTGAGAAAAGTGTTAGAAGTATTGAGGAAGGAAGAATTGTACGCTAAGTTTTCAAAGTGTGCATTTTGGTTGGAAGAAGTTCAATTCCTCGGTCACATAGTGAACAAAGAAGGTATTAAGGTGGATCCGGCAAAGATAGAAACTGTTGAAAAGTGGGAAACCCCGAAAACTCCGAAACACATACGCCAGTTTTTAGGACTAGCTGGTTACTACAGAAGGTTCATCCAAGACTTTTCCAGAATAGCAAAACCCTTGACTGCATTAACGCATAAAGGGAAGAAATTTGAATGGAATGATGAACAAGATAAAGCGTTTCAGTTATTGAAGAAAAAGCTAACTACGGCACCTATATTGTCATTGCCTGAAGGGAATGATGATTTTGTGATTTATTGTGACGCATCAAAGCAAGGTCTCGGTTGTGTATTAATGCAACGAACGAAGGTGATTGCTTATGCGTCTAGACAATTGAAGATTCACGAACAAAATTATACGACGCATGATTTGGAATTAGGCGCGGTTGTTTTTGCATTAAAGACTTGGAGGCACTACTTATATGGGGTCAAAAGTATTATATATACCGACCACAAAAGTCTTCAACACATATTTAATCAGAAACAACTGAATATGAGGCAGCGTAGGTGGATTGAATTATTGAATGATTACGATTTTGAGATTCGTTACCACCCGGGGAAGGCAAATGTGGTAGCCGATGCCTTGAGCAGGAAGGATAGAGAACCCATTCGAGTAAAATCTATGAATATAATGATTCATAATAACATTACTACTCAAATAAAGGGGGCGCAACAAGGAGTTTTAAAAGAGGGAAATTTAAAGGATGAAATACCCAAAGGATCGGAGAAACATCTTAATATTCGGGAAGACGGAACCCGGTATAGGGCTGAAAGGATTTGGGTACCAAAATTTGGAGATATGAGAGAAATGGTACTTAGAGAAGCTCATAAAACCAGATACTCAATACATCCTGGAACGGGGAAGATGTACAAGGATCTCAAGAAACATTTTTGGTGGCCGGGTATGAAAGCCGATGTTGCTAAATACGTAGGAGAATGTTTGACGTGTTCTAAGGTCAAAGCTGAGCATCAGAAACCATCAGGTCTACTTCAACAACCCGAAATCCCGGAATGGAAATGGGAAAACATTACCATGGATTTCATCACTAAATTGCCAAGGACTGCAAGTGGTTTTGATACTATTTGGGTAATAGTTGATCGTCTCACCAAATCAGCACACTTCCTACCAATAAGAGAAGATGACAAGATGGAGAAGTTAGCACGACTGTATTTGAAGGAAGTCGTCTCCAGACATGGAATACCAATCTCTATTATCTCTGATAGGGATGGCAGATTTATTTCAAGATTCTGGCAGACATTACAGCAAGCATTAGGAACTCGTCTAGACATGAGTACTGCCTATCATCCACAAACTGATGGGCAGAGCGAAAGGACGATTCAAACGCTTGAAGACATGCTACGAGCATGTGTTATTGATTTCGGAAACAGTTGGGATCGACATCTACCGTTAGCAGAATTTTCCTACAACAACAGCTACCATTCAAGCATTGAGATGGCGCCGTTTGAAGCACTTTATGGTAGAAAGTGCAGGTCTCCGATTTGTTGGAGTGAGGTGGGGGATAGACAGATTACGGGTCCGGAGATTATACAAGAAACTACCGAGAAGATCATCCAAATTCAACAACGGTTGAAAACCGCCCAAAGTCGACAAAAGAGCTACGCTGACATTAAAAGAAAAGATATAGAATTTGAAATTGGAGAGATGGTCATGCTTAAAGTTTCACCTTGGAAAGGCGTTGTTCGATTTGGTAAACGAGGGAAATTAAATCCAAGGTATATTGGACCATTCAAGATTATTGATCGTGTCAGACCAGTAGCTTACCGACTTGAGTTACCTCAACAACTCGCGGCTGTACATAACACTTTCCACGTCTCGAATTTGAAGAAATGTTTTGCTAAAGAAGATCTCACTATTCCGTTAGATGAAATCCAAATCAACGAAAAACTCCAATTCATCGAAGAACCCGTCGAAATAATGGATCGTGAGGTTAAAAGACTTAAGCAAAACAAGATACCAATTGTTAAGGTTCGATGGAATGCTCGTAGAGGACCCGAGTTCACCTGGGAGCATGAAGATCAGATGAAGAAGAAATACCCGCATCTATTTCCAGAAGATTCGTCAACACCTTCAATAGCTTAAAATTTCGGGACGAAATTTATTTAACGGGTAGGTACTGTAGTGACCCGAACTTTTAGATGTTTATATATATTAATTGAGATTGATGTTTACATGATTAAATGTTTCCAACATGTTAAGCAATCAAACTTGTTAAGACTTGATTAATTGAAATAGGTTTCATATAGACAATTGACCACCCAAGTTGACCGGTGATTCACGAACGTTAAAACTTGTAAAAAAACTATATAATGACATATATATGGTTATATATATAGTTAACATGATATTATGATAAGTAAACATATCATTAATTATATTAACAATGAACTACATATGTAAAAACAAGACTACTAACTTAATGATTTTGAAACGAGACATATATGTAACGTTTATCGTTGTAACGACATTTAATGTATATATATCATATTAAGAGATATTCGTACATCATAATATCATGATAATATAATAATTTAAAATCTCTTTTGATATTATAAACATTGGGTTAACAACATTTAACAAGATAGTTAACCTAAAGGTTTCAAAACAACACTTACATGTAACGACTAACGATGACTTAACGACTCAGTTAAAATGTATATACATGTAGTGTTTTAATATGTATTTATACACTTTTGAAAGACTTCAATACACTTATCAAAATACTTCTACTTAACAAAAATGCTTACAATTACATTCTCGTTCAGTTTCATCAACAATTCTACTCGTATGCACCCGTATTCGTACTCGTACAATACACAGCTTTTAGATGTATGTACTATTGGTATATACACTCCAATGATCAGCTCTTAGCAGCCCATGTGAGTCACCTAACACATGTGGGAACCATCATTTGGCAACTAGCATGAAATATCTCATAAGATTACAAAAATATGAGTAATCATTCATGACTTATTTACATGAAAACAAAATTACATATCCTTTATATCTAATCCATACACCAACGACCAAAAACACCTACAAACACTTTCATTCTTCAATTTTCTTCATCTAATTGAACTCTCTCAAGTTCTATCTTCAAGTTCTAAGTGTTCTTCATAAATTCCAAAAGTTCTAGTTTCATAAAATCAAGAATACTTTCAAGTTTGCTAGCTCACTTCCAATCTTGTAAGGTGATCATCCAACCTCAAGAAATCTTTGTTTCTTACAGTAGGTTATCATTCTAATACAAGGTAATAATCATATTCAAACTTTGGTTCAATTTCTATAACTATAACAATCTTATTTCAAGTGATGATCTTACTTGAACTTGTTTTCGTGTCATGATTTTGCTTCAAGAACTTTGAGCCATCCAAGGATCCATTGAAGCTAGATCCATTTTTCTCTTTTCCAGTAGGTTCATCCAAGGAACTTAAGGTAGTAATGATGTTCATAACATCATTCGATTCATACATATAAAGCTATCTTATTCGAAGGTTTAAACTTGTAATCACTAGAACATAGTTTAGTTAATTCTAAACTTGTTCGCAAACAAAAGTTAATCCTTCTAACTTGACTTTTAAAATCAACTAAACACATGTTCTATATCTATATTATATGCTAACTTAATGATTTAAAACCTGGAAACACGAAAAACACCGTAAAACCGGATTTACGCCGTCGTAGTAACACCGCGGGCTGTTTTGGGTTAGTTAATTAAAAACTATGATAAACTTTGATTTAAAAGTTGTTATTCTGAGAAAATGATTTTTATTATGAACATGAAACTATATCCAAAAATTATGGTTAAACTCAAAGTGGAAGTATGTTTTCTAAAATGGTCATCTAGACGTCGTTCTTTCGACTGAAATGACTACTTTTACAAAAACGACTTGTAACTTATTTTTCCGACTAGAAACCTATACTTTTTTTGTTTAGATTCATAAAATAGAGTTCAATATGAAACCATAGCAATTTGATTCACTCAAAACGGATTTAAAATGAAGAAGTTATGGGTAAAACAAGATTGGATAATTTTTCTCATTTTAGCTACGTGAAAATTGGTAACAAATCTATTCCAACCATAACTTAATCAACTTGTATTATATATTATGTAATCTTGAGATACCATAGACACGTATACAATGTTTCGACCTATCATGTCGACACATCTATATATATTTCGGAACAATCATAGACACTCTATATGTGAATGTTGGAGTTAGCTATACAGGGTTGAGGTTGATTCCAAAATATATATAGTTTGAGTTGTGATCAATACTGAGATACGTATACACTGGGTCGTGGATTGATTCAAGATAATATTTATCGATTTATTTCTGTACATCTAACTGTGGACAACTAGTTGTAGGTTACTAACGAGGACAGCTGACTTAATAAACTTAAAACATCAAAATATATTAAAAGTGTTGTAAATATATTTTAAACATACTTTGATATATATGTATATATTGTTATAGGTTCGTGAATCAACCAGTGGCCAAGTCTTACTTCCCGACGAAGTAAAAATCTGTGAAAGTGAGTTATAGTCCCACTTTTAAAATCTAATATTTTTGGGATGAGAATACATGCAGGTTTTATAAATGATTTACAAAATAGACACAAGTACGTGAAACTACATTCTATGGTTGAATTATCGAAATCGAATATGCCCCTTTTTATTAAGTCTGGTAATCTAAGAATTAGGGAACAGACACCCTAATTGACGCGAATCCTAAAGATAGATCTATTGGGCCTAACAAACCCCATCCAAAGTACCGGATGCTTTAGTACTTCGAAATTTATATCATATCCGAAGGGTGTCCCGGAATGATGGGGATATTCTTATATATGCATCTTGTTATTGTCGGTTACCAGGTGTTCACCATATGAATGATTTTTATCTCTATGTATGGGATGTGTATTGAAATATGAAATCTTGTGGTCTATTGTTACGATTTGATATATATAGGTTAAACCTCTAACTCACCAACATTTTTTGTTGACGTTTTAAGCATGTTTATTCTCAGGTGATTATTAAGAGCTTCCGCTGTCGCATACTTAAATAAGGACAAGATTTGGAGTCCATGCTTGTATGATATTGTGTAAAAACTGCATTCAAGAAACTTATTTTGTTGTAACATATTTGTATTGTAAACCATTATGTAATGGTCGTGTGTAAACAGGATATTTTAGATTATCATTATTTGATAATCTACGTAAAGTTTTTTAAACCTTTATTGATGAAATAAAGGTTATGGTTTGTTTAAAAATGAATGCAGTCTTTGAAAAACGTCTCATATAGAGGTCAAAACCTCGCAACGAAATCAATTAATATGGAACGTTTTTAATCAATAAGAACGGGACATTTCAAATAATATCTGATAATTATACAAATAACAGTTAAAATATAATAAGTTATATATACATATATATCTATTTTACAATAGCTTAATTATTCTAAGTATTATTTTACATTTTATATTTCAATTAAATAGAGTATACTTTACTAATTCAAAATATTATATATATATATATATATATATATATATATATATATATATATATATATATATATATATATATATATATATATATATATATATATATATATATTCTTATATTTATATTTATATTTATATACATATTTATTTACAATAAATGTTCGTAAATCGTCGGGAATAGTCAAATGTCAAATGGATTCATAAGAATAGTTCAAAGATTTTGAGACTCAACATTACAGACTTTTCTCATTGTGTCAAAAATATTAGATCGTATCGAGAGTTTGGTTCAAATTTAGTCGAAATTTTCCGGGTCGTGACAGTACCTACCCGTTAAAGAAATTTCGTCCCCGAAATTTGATAGAGGTCGTCATGGAATACAATAAGAATGTTTTCATGACAAATATGAGTTGATAAATAGGGTTTTATCATCATTGAGTAATATAGATAAAACAATTTGATCATGTGAAGCGTACGAGTGAAGCTATCACAAAAGATTGAGATAGAGATTTAACTTTTGATGTTGTCTCGATTGAATTCCGGAATTCAAGGAATTTAAAAGAAAATCTTGGAAATCTATATGATTTGATTCTTCAAGGTTTATGGAAAATCAGGATCCTCTTTAATTTAATGCGATTATCTGTCTCGATTACCTTGTCTGGTATCTTCTATATAAATGAACTTCTTTCGTTCCATTTATTTTCACTACTCCAATTTTTTTATTTCTCGATCCTTACTTTCAAACGATTGTGAAAATGCTTAATCCAGTTCTGATCCTTGTCCTCATCCTTACTATCACAACCATCATTCTCCTTTTCCAACTTCCGCCAGAGGAGTATGCTTATTTCTATTTTGCCCTTGGGGTTATAGTGCTTTTAATCCTCCCGTGTCTTTATGTTGCTATAAACATTGATATACATGGTTTGTAATTTATGTGTCGTTATCGGCCTTTATATCTTCTCTTATACTTCGAAGTCCTTGCCTCTGTTTTCTATAATCATTGTCATCCCTAGTTAATATTCTCCCCTATTTGCTGCAATTTATACTCCAATTTCTTTTTTTTCTTTTTTTTTTATATATTTCGGAGCCTTGTCCCTTCGTTTCTTCTTCTTGCAATTGGCATCTCTTGTAATGGTCCAAAATTCATAGATATAAGTTTCAGAATGAACATTGTTAATGTTCTAAGAAAGAAACGGGAATAGCACAATTTGACTTGTCAAATTACCAGAATATCCGAGAAAAGACCGAATCATCAAGAAAATATTTTCTTGAAATGTTTAGAGGTTAAATAGAATACAAGATTCGTGTAACATGGTACATGATGACGGTACTGTGAATCATCACGTTCCATTAGAAACTCAGCATGACTTACTGTAATATAATCACGTTGATCAAGTGTCATTATATTATACTAACTTATACATCAGTTCCCAACATTACTTCAATAATATTCATAATTTATACTTAAATTTTGCAGAAGTTTTCAATATAATGAAATTCTGAAAACACGAAGAGGTAGATAATTCGGACAAAAATATTCATGAAAATATTCTCAGAAATATCCAAGATATTTATGATGATATTTTTGGAATTTCTAAGTCCAAAAATAGATGGAGAAAATTTTCCGCAAGATTTTAACGTGGGTACGGAGCAAAATATTCTCTAAAGATTTCATCGAATCCAGATTTATCTGGGTTCTATGAATTTAGGGTATGTTACTTGTATTTCTCCTTGGTTTCCTTTTTGGTTAGCTCAATCCATTTTTCAGTTCCAAATTTTATGAGCTTTTCCGACATACCATTCTTATTGTCAAGCTTTTGGCCATTAAGACCATCTATAGCTTTCGCTGCTTCGTCAGCATTTTCAAAGTTAACGGATCTGGATCATCGGTTATCAAATGGAGGTGTTTTCCTGAGAATTGTGTTTTGAGATGATTAAATGCTGATGGTAATATGGTGGTATTTGAAAGGTTCCCTGGTAACAATAAAAGAGCACGCGTATATATCAACGTTATAATAAGGTTGTTTTGAACGAAGAGTCGAAGTTGATTTGCTGGAGCTGTGACAAAAGTGGTTAATTTGAAAAGGAATTTCATTGTTATTTTCGGTAGTAACAATGCCAGCGGAGCTAGCACATATATGTTTTAAACGTTTACTCAGGTTCTGAGTATTTTCATGTGCATAACTATATGCATAAATCTTTCCTTCAGTAGATGAAGTGCGGTTGGTACATCCTCTCGATTAAGGTGTTTTCAAGAATCATGAAAGGTGTGAACGTAGATTGTAATCGTTGAGATACAAATGAGGTTTAAGATGAAATCAAGTGGCAAACTTGAAGAAATGTTTAGTTTCATATGTTATAATCAATATTTTAATTCATTTTAATTGTCCAATGTTTTTAGTCCACAGTCGATAGTCCACAGTTGACAGTCCAATAATTCATATATAGTTTAATATATAATATTTGAATTAATTAATACGTATCGTGACCCGTATTCGTCTCAGACTCGATCACAACTCAAACTATATATATTATTGTAGAATCAACCTCAACCCTGTATAGCTAACTCCGGCATTACTGCATATAGAGTGTCTATGGTTATTCCAAATAATATATATAGATGGGTCGATATGATATGTCAAAACCTTGTATACGTGTCCCGATATTTAAAGTGCGTAAAATAAATAACAGAAATTAAATGACGATAAATAAAATTGCGAGAATAAAAATTGCGATAAATAAACTGCGATAAATAAATTGCGATAATTAAATTGCATTAAATAAATTGCGATAAAATAAAATGTAATACGAAATTAACAGTTAGCTAGGAACAGTTAGCTAGGATCTTGTTAGCGTGGTTTCTTAACAAAATTTCATATTGTTAATTAGTCTGTTTCTAATCAATTTTTATTGTGTCTATTATTTCTTCATTATGCCACTTGTTGAATTCTGATAGGTCAAAATCCAAATATGAAATTGAATTTAAATGAAAATAGTTATTCTTCGGTGGACGGATACGTATATCGGTGGTTGTAAATAGGATAGTAAATGATCGTTGAATCAAATTTGAAGAATGTACAGTGTAACTTATTAATGCGAAATTCAATTATTTCTAGGGTAATACCTACCCGTTAAAATATTTTCACCATTAACAGTTTGTACAAAAGAATTTTTAGTTACATTCTTTATGAAAACATATATACATATATATTTTCTTCAGATGTAATCATAGATTTAATGAGTCAATAAGATATTAAACTCATTTGATTTATCGTTAATACTAGATTACATAATCTCTAAAACTTTAGAAATTACGTAATCGCCATGTCGAGTGAAGATAATCGATGTAGAACGATATGTAGAACGATGATTATACTCGAGGTACAGAATGAGATGTCGAAGCTGGTGACGCGGATTTTGTTGTTGGTGGTACTAGTGCTGTTGGTGCTGAGGCTGGAGATGTTACTGGTGTTGGTGATACTGATGTTGGTGGTACTGTTAGTGCCGGTGATGCTGCTGGTGCTTGTAAGTTTTGAACCATATTCTCCAAGGTTAGCACTCGAGCTCGAAGTTCTTTAACTTTTTCTACTAACCCTGGTTGGTTATTAGTGTGAGGTAGAGATCGGATATCTTCTCTAGTTCCGTTAATGGTAGTCTCAAGACGAAAAATTCTCGCAAAAAGGGTATAAACGGTGTTGCGAACATGTTCGCCGGTGAGCGGGTCGAGTACTCCAAGGTTAGGTGGTAGATTCGGTTCTTGATATGGAGTACCTTCTTCCCTTCTCCATAGGGTGAGTATGTCGTGAACCCACCCCCATCTTCTCCAGTAATCACGGTAGTTGATTGGTTGGTGTGCTCCCGTCACACTGTCTTCAGAGTCAGAGGAACTTAGACGATTCGTAGAGGCCATCTTTCGCGATCACAGAAAAATATTTTTGGTATGAAACGTTTAGTGACAGCAACTGATAGTTGGAAGGTATTCTCAATGTATAATATGCATAGATATATATAGTACCAGGATTCCTTAAATTACGGAGAAATTTACGGGAGATATCAGGCAAAGTTTATCGTAATAGATACGCTAAGATATGAATTAGCAGATACGCTAAGATATGGATTTGTCGGTACACTATCTATGCAATAAAGGCAGTAGGATGTGTCTAGACTTAGAATGATAAGCAGGTAATTTTCAACACGAAATGATAAGCAAAACTTTTGACATGCAGACACGGTCGAAGTCCAGACCCGCTAATGCATCTAAACAACTATCAGCTAGACACACTAATGCAAGACCTGGTTCGCTAAGACCAACACTCTGATACCAACTCTAACAACCCGTCCTTATCCACCTAGATGAAGTCATCAACATTTGGTCCCATTGCGATGATCGACTCCAAGTAATGTCCTTAAATTGAGCAAATGCAAAGCGAAAGACTTAATTCGTACCTGAGAATAAACATGCTTAAAAGTGTCAACCACAAGGTTGGTGAGTTCATAGGTTTATCATAACAACAGTTATCAATAGTTTCACTAGACCACAAGATTTCATATTCATAAACATTTTAATAAAAATATTCTAAGTGGTTGAGCACTTGGTAACCATTCTTAACATTTAATCAACGTCGCATATTCCCTTTATTATGAAATCTCACTACACCGTACCAAGTGTAGTCACCAAAACGAAATACTGTGCAACTGTGGAATACTGGTCGTCCAGTCCGGTTGGGGTTGTCAGGCCCGATAGATCTATCAACAGGATTCGCGTTTACAATACCCATGTAAATAGTAGTTACCAAGCTACAGGGAAGTATGCCAGTGGTACAACTCAACGTAGAATGTATTTTAAGTACTTGTGTCTATTTCGTAAAGCATTCATAAAAGCAGCGCATGTATTCTCAGCCCAAATATATATTGCAAAAGCAATTAAAAAGGGAGCAAATGAAACTCACCTAATGTATTTTGTAGTAAAAATACATATGACTATATTGAACAACGCAGGGTTGGCCTCGGATTCACGAACCTATATTAAGTATATATATTTAAAACATATGCTTGTAATCCAGCAATTACAACTTTATATATTATGTAATTAATTTATATATATATATATATATATATATATATATATATATATATATATATATATATATATATATATATATATATATATATATATATATATATATATATATATATATATGAAAATAATTATTATTTATATAATTATATACATATATTTATATATATTAAAATTACCTAATTTGTTTTAGAAAATTATTTATATAAAAATTGATAACATAATATATTCATACTTATATGAGATATTACCTATAAGTATATTTTTATAGACTTAATAATATAGCGATTAAAAGTTATATTTTTATATACATAATAATATAATAATTTCAATATTAATACTTGTGTTAATTTTTATAATAACAATGATACTACTTGTTTTAGAATGATAATTATATTTTCATAACAACATCTCAATAATAATGATAATTAGTTCCTAACTTATTAATAATGATAATAATAATTATAATAATCAATAAAGAAAGTAAGCTACCTTAAAAGAGGTCCCTAAAAAGATAACATCTCAGCTGGGTTTCGAACCCTCGACCTCCTGATCACGGACAACACCACTAAACCATACTACTATCCTTGCTTACCTCTCATAATTGCTACTTTATATTTTCTTAACTCGTCATTATCAACACTAATCTTATCATTATCATCTGCATTACAGCAACATTATCATCATATCGTCTCCATCATCATAACCGTTATCACAGTCATCAACACCGATCCATAATCAGTACGATAACCTCGAATTCTTCATCATCATATACAGCTTCGAAATTATCAAAAAAAAAATTTGTTTTATTGTTATTATTAATTGAGACGTTATTATGTTCTTGGCCCAACAGAAATTAAGTCTTCAGCCCAGGTTATACTCGAATCATAGCAGCCCTTTTTGACCCAATATTCACGGACCAATTATCAGTCCATTAACTAAGCCCGTCTGATTTCTGTTTTGTTACTCGACCTAGCACAGAAATTTCAACAAGGAAAATAAAGTAGCTCAATCACATATCAGGTGGGGTTTTCAGTTTGTCGGCCATTAATATCTTTCCTCAAATATCACCATCTTCTTGTAAAAGAATATAAACAAAGTAACAGCAGTAATGAAAAAAAAATGAGCAGCAGCTTTATTTTGCAGGTTTTCGAGTGGTGTTGGTTTCAGCGACAGAAAGCAGAAAACGAATGGGTTGATGGTGTTTTTAATGGAGGTGATTTATGTGGTGGTTGTGGGTTTGTACAGGAAGAAGAAACAGAAAAAGAGCAGCTGCAACAGACGATTACGTAGTGCATAGGTGATTATGGTGTTGCTCAAAACCGAAAAATGAAAATAATTCATGGTGGTGTTGGAGGATCACGATTGGGGTTGATCACGGTTGCAGGTGGTGTCAAGATGGTAAATGTTGGAACCATGGTGGTGATCGATTTTTGTTGATGATCCAAGGTGGTTGTAGTGTATGGTTTTCGAATGAAAACAGCAACAATAACATACGTGTTTAGCAGTTGGAGTTTATTAATATGGTTGCTTCGAAGGGACAGAAAAACAACATGGTTATGGAAGTGATGGAGGTAGTGGTTGTTCGTGGGTTGATGAAGAAGAAGAACACGAATGGTGGCAGGAAACAATCAGTTATTGATGGTTTATGGTTGTAATTCATACGACAAAAAAAATATACATAAAGGTGATGAAAATTGATTGAGTAACATTACAGCTCGTGTATTCTCTTTTTTTTATATATATAATTTCTTATGGGTCGATAAAAATAAAATAAAAGAATGAGAAGGATGTTTAACAGATTTTTGGATTATATCCTTTGTTTGATTCTGTGATTCGTAAAATTTTGAGACAGCAGGAATCAAATATTAGAAAGTTGGATTGGATGGGGACTTGTAGCAGGTTCTTGAAATCGAAATTTTGATTTTTAATTTATATATATAATTAATATTAATACTTAATAAATATAAATGTATTTATAATATTAATAATAATAATAATATTGATATTATTTAATAATAATACTAGTAATATAAATTTACATGTTTAAATTTTTATATCTATATATTATATGTTATAATAATGTTAATGATACAAATATTAAAAATAAATAATTACAAGTATGATAATAAAAATGATAATAATAATATCATTAATACTAATAATGACTGTTAATGATAAGGGTAATAATAATATCTGATAATTATACAAATAACAATTAAAATATAATAAGTTATATATACATATATATATCTATTTTACAATAGCTTAATTATTCTAAGTATTATTTTACATTTTATATTTCAATTAAATAGAGTATACTTTACTAATTCAAAATATTATATATATATATATATATGTATATATATATATATATATATATATATATATATATATATATATTTTCTTATATTTATATTTATATTTATATACATATTTATTTACAACAAATGTTCGTAAATCGTCGGGAATAGTCAAATGTCAAATGGATTCATAAGAATAGTTTAAAGATTTTGAGACTCAACATTACAGACTTTTCTCATTGTGTCAAAAATATTAGATCGTATCGAGAGTTTGGTTCAAATTTAGTCGAAATTTTTCGGGTCGTGACATAGTCCAAATAAAGAATAGAACTATAACATAAACCCTAGGACTATAGATCATCACTACATTTAACAAGTCCATAAAATGGCTGAAACCACCATTAGGGTTTTGACCAGAAAAGTCAAACCTGCATAAAATCCAATAGCAACACCAAATAACCACCTCCTTAAATTCACCAAACCAGTAACAGTCCTCATCAACCAGGTACACATTAGGAAGTCAAAAAAGTCAACATTATGAAAATGAACACTACATCTCCAGTTCAAAGCCAACAGTTGACCATTTAACCCTAAATAGACCACCAAACTACTTACTGGCATATAATTACAATATAATCCATATAAAACAATGGAATTTGAGCTGTAAATCAACACTACTTTTAACCAGCTCAAATTGTAAACAGAAACCCTAATATCAGTATGACAAAAAATAGTCAAACATAATAAAATGACATAATAACCCCAAGGGGTTGGCTTGGTGGTAGGATGCTTGGAAAGTTCCAAAGGGACCCAAGTTCAATCCTCACTTGCTACACTTTGGGGGGCTTGCCTTTCAAAAAAAAAAATAAAATGACATAATGAAGATATCTAGTACCCTGGAGACCCAGGTACCAATGATGAATAAAAGTAAACAAACCCTTAGATTCTGTGTAAATCATTAGGTAAACTATTAGAAATGATAGAATTACCCTTTAGGAGAATAAATCCCCATATCACAGCAGCAGATTGAGACTGTTTTGAGTAATGAAACTTCAACCCACACAGCTTTAATCCAACCACTTCAAAGATAGTTTTAATAAGAACATCCTCACTCCTTTTCTTATCTTGATAAATTCTGGCATTTCTTTCACCCCATATCAAATAAATAACAGCTCCAAAAACTAATCTTCTTATAATGCTCCAAATGGACTTATTACACTTTTGAGTAGCAACCAAATTAACAATATCAAGCCAACTGTGATTACCACTCAAAATGGCTTCAATAATATCATCCATTTTAGCTTTACCCTTAAAATCCACCCACACCTTCTTCACATAAGAGCAATGAACAAACAGGTGAGAATGAGAATCCCTTACCATGTTACATAAAGGACACAATTGATTCTGCTGTAGGCCCCATTGCTCAAGCCTATCTTGGGTACTTAAACTTTTATTAATAGCTAACCAAAGCATAAAATCATGTCTAGGAATATTTTGAGTAAACCAAACAGTTTTATGCCAAAGAACAATAGGTTTAGCATCCCTTAAATCCAGCCAAACATTAGACACAGAAAACTCCTTTAATTGACCATCATTACTCCTCCATTTCACCACATCCAATTTGCCTTCTTGTAATACAGGGATGAAACTAGTAAAGTCAACAACATCCTTAACCATTAAATTAAATGGCCAAACCCAAGAGCCATTTCTATTAAGATCACTAACAGAGCAACCCTTAGACAAACCAGAATCAACTATGTCTTTAGCATTAACAACAGAAATCAAAGGACCAATAGGATGCCAATAATTATACCAGAATGATGTATCTCTACCATTTCCAATTTCATGAAAGATATGCTTTCTAACCATGTTTCTCATATTTATAATACCTCTCCAACAACAAGAAGCATCATAACCAAAACCCATGTCCTAGAAATTCTTACCTTTCATCTTGTTCAACTTGGTCCACTGAACCCACAAAGACTTTTTATTGGAAACTAAATTCCAAATATGCTTAGAAATTAAAGTGCTATTCCAATTATGAATAGGCTTAATGCCCAAACCACCCTGAGATTTAGCACAACAGACATCAACCCAAGCCACTTTAGCAACACCCTTGCTCAAATCATATCCTTTCCACAGAAAATCTCTAAACAGCTTTTCAACATCATAAATAACAGATTTTGGCAGCATAAACATAGACATCCAATAGACTTGTAGGGAAGATAAGACAGATTGAATCAATTGAAGTCTACCAGCAAAAGACAAAGATTTATTCTTCCAATCTTTAACTCTCTTTTTGACATCATCAAGAAGACTATGACAGTCTTTATAATATAACCTAGTAGATATAAGAGGAAGACCCAAATATCTAGTAGGAAAAGAACCAACCTCAAAAGGCATAATATTCATAATACCCTGCTTAACACCAGGATCAACATTACCCATAAATATAGTGCTCTTGTCAACATTAGGGACCAAACCAGAAAAATTAGCAAACTCATCAAGGGCATTCTTTAACAACCTAACAGAAGGCAATTTACTCTTACAAAACATTAACAAGTCATCAGCAAAACAAAGATGAGTCAACTGCAACTTTTTACACTTAGAATGGTACTTAAAATTACCATCATTTCTAATCCTCCTTTTGATGCATAAATTCAACACTTCCATAACCAAAGTGAAAAGGTAAGGAGAAAGAGGATCACCCTGCCTTAACCCTCTTTTGCCCTTGAAATACCCAAACTGTTCACCATTAACAGAAATAGTGAAGGAAGGAGAAGAAACACAAGACATTATCCATCTAACCATGATATCATGAAAACCAAACTTAGTAAGAATTTTCTCAAGAAAATTCCAATTTACAGTATCATAGGCCTTCTTAATATCCACACACCTACCTTTTCCTTTCTTCCAATTGTACCCTCTCATCAATTCTTGAGCTAACAAGACATTATCACTAATCTGCCTTTTAAGAATAAAAGCAGAATGATTAAAATCCACAACATCATCCAAACTATCCTTGATCGTATTAGCAAGAATCTTACTAATAATCTTATAAAGAACATTACAACAAGAGATAGGCCTAAATTCATCAACAGATTTAGGACATTGAGACTTAGGAATAAGAGCAATAAGGGTTGCATTAACTTCACCCAAAAGCTTGCCACTTAAGAAAAATTCATTAACAGCTGCACACACTTCATCACCAATAACAGACCATGAAGCTTTAAAAAACTTTGAACTATAACCATCAGGACGAGGGGATTTTGAATCATCAATATCCCATAATGCAGCTTTAATCTCATGCTTCTCAACCATTCTCACCATGTTATGAGCATTAGTATTAGATATCTTATTAATAAATAAGTCATCATGACCAAAAATATCATTCACAGGATGCTCTGTACCAAGCAAACTTTCAAAAAACTTGACAAATTAACCAGGCACAGCATTGCCTTTAAACAAATTACCATCAACATCTTCAATGGCCTCAATTCTGTTTCTATTAACCCTAGTTTTCATAACTTTATGAAAATAAGAAGTGTTAAGATCTCCTTCCTTTAACAATTAAACCTTTGACTTTTGAATCAACAACCTTTCTTCATCAATAGAAGCCTCTTTATAAGCTTTAAAATAAGCATTTTCCTCTTCTCTTAATCTAGGGTTATCAGGGTCAGTAGCAGTATCAGTCTGCACTCTTTCCAATTCAACTTTCAACTTTTGAACTTTATCAAAAACATTGCCATTGTTTTTATTAAAATCTCTAATCTTCTTCTTAGCCATATTCAACTTACTCACAACAGAAAACATGTGATAACCTGGAACATGTTGATTCCAAACAGAAGCAATCATAGGAACAAAGCCATCCTTATATGCAAGATGATTATTAAACCTAAATGGCATAACTTTCCTCCTTGCCATATTAGGTATGGTCAGATGCATGGGAGAATGATCAGAAACATTATAAGGCTTGAACTCCACATAAGCTCTAGGAAACTTAGAAAAAAAAAAGAATTAGAACACATAGCTCTATCAATCTTTTTAAGAACACCATTATTACCATCAGTAGCATGTAACTTTTGGACCCAAGTGTAATGAAAACCAGATTGATTGAGATCTTCAACTTCAATATTCTCAACACAATCTCTAAAATCACTCATTTCTCTAGTCACAATAGAACCACCTGTAGATTTGTCTTTAGGATTCAGACCAACATTAAAATCACCTATCACCAACCATTCTTCATCTTTAACAATACCCTTATGAACCTCCAAGTCTCTCCATAACTGCCTTCTTTCAGTGTCATTATTAGAAGCATAAACAAAAGAACAGAAAAATCCTTTGTTACTATTATGCTGCTCAACACTACAATGAATAACTTGATTGGTTGAGTGAAGAATATTACATATTACTTCATTAGGATCCCAACCAATAATTATTCTAGTTTTATTACTACAATTACTACTATTATTGAAATGTCCCGTTCTTATTGATTAAAAACGTTCCATATTAATTGATTTCGTTGCGAGGTTTTGACCTCTATATGAGACGTTTTTCAAAGACTGCATTCATTTTTAAACAAACCATAACCTTTATTTCATCAATAAAGGTTTAAAAAGCTTTACGTAGATTATCAAATAATGATAATCTAAAATATCCTGTTTACACACGACCATTACATAATGGTTTACAATACAAATATGTTACAACAAAATAAGTTTCTTGAATGCAGTTTTTACACAATATCATACAAGCATGGACTCCAAATCTTGTCCTTATTTAGGTATGCGACAGCGGAAGCTCTTAATAATCACCTGAGAATAAACATGCTTAAAACGTCAACAAAAATGTTGGTGAGTTATAGGTTTAACCTATATATATCAAATCGTAACAATAGACCACAAGATTTCATATTTCAATACACATCCCATACATAGAGATACAAATCATTCATATGGTGAACACCTGGTAACCGACAATAACAAGATGCATATATAAGAATATCCCCATCATTCCGGGACACCCTTCGGATATGATATAAATTTCGAAGTACTAAAGCATCCGGTACTTTGGATGGGGTTTGTTAGGCCCAATAGATCTATCTTTAGGATTCGCGTCAATTAGGGTGTCTGTTCCCTAATTCTTAGATTACCAGACTTAATAAAAAGGGGCATATTCGATTTCGATAATTCAACCATAGAATGTAGTTTCACGTACTTGTGTCTATTTTGTAAATCATTTATAAAACCTGCATGTATTCTCATCCCAAAAATATTAGATTTTAAAAGTGGGACTATAACTCACTTTCACAGATTTTTACTTCGTCGGGAAGTAAGACTTGGCCACTGGTTGATTCACGAACCTATAACAATATATACATATATATCAAAGTATGTTCAAAATATATTTACAACACTTTTAATATATTTTGATGTTTTAAGTTTATTAAGTCAGCTGTCCTCGTTAGTAACCTACAACTAGTTGTCCACAGTTAGATGTACAGAAATAAATCGATAAATATTATCTTGAATCAATCCACGACCCAGTGTATACGTATCTCAGTATTGATCACAACTCAAACTATATATATTTTGGAATCAACCTCAACCCTGTATAGCTTACTCCAACATTCACATATAGAGTGTCTATGGTTGTTCCGAAATATATATAGATGTGTCGACATGATAGGTCGAAACATTGTATACGTGTCTATGGTATCTCAAGATTACATAATATATAATACAAGTTGATTAAGTTATGGTTGGAATAGATTTGTTACCAATTTTCACGTAGCTAAAATGAGAAAAATTATCCAATCTTGTTTTACCCATAACTTCTTCATTTTAAATCCGTTTTGAGTGAATCAAATTGCTATGGTTTCATATTGAACTCTATTTTATGAATCTAAACAAAAAAAATATAGGTTTGTAGTCGAAAAAATAAGTTACAAGTCGTTTTTGTAAAGGTAGTCATTTCAGTCGAAAAAACGACGTCTAGATGACCATTTTAGAAAACATATTTCCACTTTGAGTTTAACCATAATTTTTGGATATAGTTCCATGTTCATAATAAAAATCATTTTCTCAGAATAACAACTTTTAAATCAAAGTTTATCATAGTTTTTAATTAACTAACCCAAAACAGCCCGCGGTGTTACTACGACGGCGTAAATCCGGTTTTACGGTGTTTTTCGTGTTTCCAGGTTTTAAATCATTAAGTTAGCATATCATATAGATATAGAACATGTGTTTAGTTGATTTTAAAAGTCAAGTTAGAAGGATTAACTTTTGTTTGCGAACAAGTTTAGAATTAACTAAACTATGTTCTAGTGATTACAAGTTTAAACCTTCGAATAAGATAGCTTTATATGTATGAATCGAATGAGGTTATGAATATCATTACTACCTTAAGTTCCTTGGATGAACCTACTGGAAAAGAGAAAAATGGATCTAGCTTCAATGGATCCTTGGATGGCTCAAAGTTCTTGAAGCAAAATCATGACACGAAAACAAGTTCAAGTAAGATCATCACTTGAAATAAGATTGTTATAGTTATAGAAATTGAACCAAAGTTTGAATATGATTATTACCTTGTATTAGAATGATAACCTACTGTAAGAAACAAAGATTTCTTGAGGTTGGATGATCACCTTACAAGATTGGAAGTGAGCTAGCAAACTTGAAAGTATTCTTGATTTTATGAAACTAGAACTTTTGGAATTTATGAAGAACACTTAGAACTTGAAGATAGAACTTGAGAGAGTTCAATTAGATGAAGAAAATTGAAGAATGAAAGTGTTTGTAGGTGTTTTTGGTCGTTGGTGTATGGATTAGATATAAAGGATATGTAATTTTGTTTTCATGTAAATAAGTCATGAATGATTACTCATATTTTTGTAATCTTATGAGATATTTCATGCTAGTTGCCAAATGATGGTTCCCACATGTGTTAGGTGACTCACATGGGCTGCTAAGAGCTGATCATTGGAGTGTATATACCAATAGTACATACATCTAAAAGCTGTGTATTGTACGAGTACGAATACGGGTGCATACGAGTAGAATTGTTGATGAAACTGAACGAGAATGTAATTGTAAGCATTTTTGTTAAGTAGAAGTATTTTGATAAGTGTATTGAAGTCTTTCAAAAGTGTATAAATACATATTAAAACACTACATGTATATACATTTTAACTGAGTCGTTAAGTCATCGTTAGTCGTTACATGTAAGTGTTGTTTTGAAACCTTTAGGTTAACGATCTTGTTAAATGTTGTTAACCCAATGTTTATAATATCAAAAGAGATTTTAAATTATTATATTATCATGATATTATGATGTACGAATATCTCTTAATATTATATATATACATTAAATGTCGTTACAACGATAAACGTTACATATATGTCTCGTTTCAAAATCATTAAGTTAGTAGTCTTGTTTTTACATATGTAGTTCATTGTTAATATAATTAATGATATGTTTACTTATCATAATATCATGTTAACTATATATATAACCATATATATGTCATCATATAGTTTTTTTTTTTTTACAAGTTTAAACGTTCGTGAATCACCGGTCAACTTGGGTAGTCAATTGTCTATATGAAACCTATTTCAATTAATCAAGTCTTAACAAGTTTGATTACTTAACATGTTGGAAACATTTAATCATGTAAACATCAATCTCAATTAATATATATAAACATGGAAAAGTTCGGGTCACTACAGTACCTACCCGTTAAATAAATTTCGTCCCGAAATTTTAAGCTGTTGAAGGTGTTGACGAATCTTCTGGAAATAGATGCGGGTATTTCTTCTTCATCTGATCTTCACGCTCCCAGGAGAACTCGGGTCCTCTACGAGCATTCCATCGAACCTTAACAATTGGTATCTTGTTTTGCTTAAGTCTTTTAACCTCACGATCCATTATTTCGACGGGTTCTTCGATGAATTGAAGTTTTTCGTTGATTTGGATTTCATCTAACGGAATAGTGAGATCTTCTTTAGCAAAACATTTCTTTAAATTCGAGACGTGGAAAGTGTTATGTACAGCCGCGAGTTGTTGAGGTAACTCTAGTCGGTAAGCTACTGGTCCGATACGATCAATAATCTTGAATGGTCCAATATACCTTGGATTTAATTTCCCTCGTTTACCAAATCGAACAACGCCTTTCCAAGGTGCAACTTTAAGCATGACCATCTCTCCAATTTCAAATTCTATATCTTTTCTTTTAATGTCAGCGTAGCTCTTTTGTCGACTTTGGGCGGTTTTCAACCGTTGTTGAATTTGGATGATCTTCTCGGTAGTTTCTTGTATAATCTCCGGACCCGTAATCTGTCTATCCCCCACTTCACTCCAACAAATTGGAGACCTGCACTTTCTACCATAAAGTGCTTCAAACGGCGCCATCTCAATGCTTGAATGGTAGCTGTTGTTGTAGGAAAATTCTGCTAACGGTAGATGTCGATCCCAACTGTTTCCGAAATCAATAACACATGCTCGTAGCATGTCTTCAAGCGTTTGTATCGTCCTTTCGCTCTGCCCATCAGTTTGTGGATGATAGGCAGTACTCATGTCTAGACGAGTTCCTAATGCTTGCTGTAATGTCTGCCAGAATCTTGAAATAAATCTGCCATCCCTATCAGAGATAATAGAGATTGGTATTCCATGTCTGGAGATGACTTCCTTCAAATACAGTCGTGCTAACTTCTCCATCTTGTCATCTTCTCTTATTGGCAAGAAGTGTGCTGATTTGGTGAGACGGTCAACTATTACCCAAATAGTATCAAAACCACTTGCAGTCCTTGGCAATTTAGTGATGAAATCCATGGTAATGTTTTCCCATTTCCATTCCGGGATTTCGGGTTGTTGAAGTAGACCTGATGGTTTCTGATGCTCAGCTTTGACCTTAGAACACGTCAAACATTCTCCTACGTATTTAGCAACATCGGCTTTCATACCCGGCCACCAAAAATGTTTCTTGAGATCCTTGTACATCTTCCCCGTTCCAGGATGTATTGAGTATCTGGTTTTATGAGCTTCTCTAAGTACCATTTCTCTCATATCTCCAAATTTTGGTACCCATATCCTTTCAGCCCTATACCGGGTTCCGTCTTCCCGAATATTAAGATGCTTCTCCGATCCTTTGGGTATTTCATCCTTTAAATTTCCCTCTTTTAAAACTCCTTGTTGCGCCTCCTTTATTTGAGTAGTAAGGTTATTATGAATCATTATATTCATAGATTTTACTCGAATGGGTTCTCTGTCCTTCCTGCTCAAGGCATCGGCTACCACATTTGCCTTCCCCGGGTGGTAACGAATCTCAAAGTCGTAATCATTCAATAATTCAATCCACCTACGCTGCCTCATATTCAGTTGTTTTTGATTAAATATGTGTTGAAGACTTTTGTGGTCGGTATATATAATACTTTTGACCCCATATAAGTAGTGCCTCCAAGTCTTTAATGCAAAAACAACCGCGCCTAATTCCAAATCATGCGTCGTATAATTTTGTTCGTGAATCTTCAATTGTCTAGACGCATAAGCAATCACCTTCGTTCGTTGCATTAATACACAACCGAGACCTTGCTTTGATGCATCACAATAAATCACAAAATCATCATTCCCTTCAGGCAATGACAATATAGGTGCCGTAGTTAGCTTTTTCTTCAATAACTAAAACGCTTTCTCTTGTTCATCATTCCATTCAAATTTCTTCCCTTTATGCGTTAATGCAGTCAAGGGTTTTGCTATTCTGGAAAAGTCTTGGATGAACCTTCTGTAGTAACCAGCTAGTCCTAAAAACTGGCGTATGTGTTTCGGAGTTTTCGGGGTTTCCCACTTTTCAACAGTTTCTATCTTTGCCGGATCCACCTTAATACCTTCTTTGTTCACTATGTGACCGAGGAATTGAACTTCTTCCAACCAAAATGCACACTTTGAAAACTTAGCGTACAATTCTTCCTTCCTCAATACTTCTAACACCTTTCTCAAATGTTCACCGTGTTCTTGGTCATTCTTTGAGTAAATAAGTATGTCATCAATGAAAACAATGACAAACTTGTCAAGGTATGGTCCACACACTCGGTTCATAAGGTCCATGAACACAGCTGGTGCATTAGTTAAACCAAACGGCATGACCATAAACTCGTAATGACCGTAACGTGTTCTGAAAGCAGTCTTTGGAATATCATCTTCTTTCACCCGCATTTGATGATACCCGGAACGTAAGTCAATCTTTGAATAAACAGACGAGCCTTGTAGTTGATCAAATAAGTCATCGATTCTCGGTAGTGGGTAGCGGTTCTTGATGGTAAGTTTGTTCAACTCTCTGTAGTCGATACACAACCTGAATGTACCATCTTTCTTCTTGACAAACAAAACAGGAGCTCCCCACGGTGATGTGCTTGGTCGAATGAAACCACGCTCTAAAAGTTCTTGTAATTGGCTTTGTAGTTCTTTCATCTCGCTGGGTGCGAGTCTGTAAGGAGCACGAGCTATTGGTGCAGCTCCTGGTACAAGATCTATTTGAAATTCAACGGATCGATGTGGGGGTAATCCCGGTAATTCTTTCGGAAATACATCAGGAAATTCTTTTGCGACGGGAACATCATTGATGCTCTTTTCTTCAGTTTGTACTTTCTCGACGTGTGCTAGAACAGCATAGCAACCTTTTCTTATTAGTTTTTGTGCTTTCAAATTACTAATAAGATGTAGCTTCGTGTTGCCCTTTTCTCCGTACACCATTAAGGGTTTTCCTTTTTCTCGTATAATGCGAATTGCATTTTTGTAACAAACGATCTCCGCTTTCACTTCTTTCAACCAGTCCATACCGATTATCACATCAAAACTCCCTAACTCTACTGGTATCAAATCAATCTTAAATGTTTCGCTAACCAGTTTAATTTCTCGATTCCGACATATATTATCTGCTGAAATTAATTTACCATTTGCTAATTCGAGTAAAAATTTACTATCCAAAGGCGTCAATGGACAACTTAATTTAGCACAAAAATCTCTACTCATATAGCTTCTATCCGCACCCAAATCAAATAAAACGTAAGCAGATTTATTGTCAATAAGAAACGTACCCGTAACAAGCTCCGGGTCTTCCTGTGCCTCTGCCGCATTAATATTGAAAACTCTTCCACGGCCTTGTCCATTCGTGTTCTCCTGGTTCGGGCAATTTCTAATAATGTGGCCCGGTTTTCCACATTTATAACAAACTACATTGGCATAACTTGCTCCGACACTACTTGCTCCGCCATTACTCGTTCCGACACCATTTGTTCCTTTCGTTCTATTAACCCCTGGTCCGTAGACCTCACACTTCGCCGCGCTATGACCATTTCTTTTACACTTGTTGCAAAATTTGGTGCAGAACCCCGAGTGATTCTTTTCACACCTTTGGCATAGCTGCTTCTGATTGTTGTTGTTGTTGCGGTTATTATTGTTGTTGGGATGATTGTTGTAGTTGCTGTTGTTGTTGTTGTTATTGTTGGGCCGTTTGTTGTAGTTGCGATTGATGTTGCGATTGTTGGGATAATTGTTGCGATTATTGTTGTAATTGCTGTTGTTGTTGTATTGGTGATTCTTATCACCGTTTTCCTCCCACTTTCTTTTGACTTGCTTCACATTGGCCTCTTCAGCAGTCTGTTCTTTAATTCTTTCTTCAATCTGGTTCACAAGTTTGTGAGCCATTCTACATGCCTGTTGTATGGAGGCGGGCTCGTGTGAACTTATATCTTCTTGGATTCTTTCCGGTAATCCTTTCACAAACGCGTCGATCTTCTCTTCCTCATCTTCGAATGCTCCCGGACACAATAGGCACAATTCTGTGAATCGTCTTTCGTACGTGGTAATATCAAATCCTTGGGTTCGTAACCCTCTAAGTTCTGTCTTGAGCTTATTGACCTCGGTTCTGGGACGGTACTTCTCGTTCATCAAGTGCTTGAATGCTGACCACGGTAGTGCGTACGCATCGTCTTGTCCCACTTGCTCTAGATAGGTATTCCACCATGTTAACGCAGAACCTGTGAAGGTATGCGTAGCGTACTTTACTTTGTCCTCTTCAGTACACTTACTTATGGCAAACACCGATTCGACCTTCTCGGTCCACCGTTTCAATCCGATCGGTCCTTCGGTTCCATCAAATTCCAAAGGTTTGCAGGCAGTGAATTCTTTGTACGTGCATCCTACACGATTTCCTGTACTGCTAGATCCAAGGTTATTGTTGGTATGTAGCGCAGCCTGTACTGCGGCTATGTTTGAAGCTAGAAAAGTACGGAATTCCTCTTCATTTATATTCACGGTGTGTCGAGTAGTCGGTGCCATTTCCTTCAAAATAGTTAAATGGAACAAGTTAATCATACAGAATATTAAGAGTAGTTAATAGTATTTCGTAGCATAATATGAACTCATTTATAAAAGCTTTTTCTTCATATTAGCGTTTTATAAGTTTAAATTCGGGTAGTACCTACCCGTTAAGTTCATACTTAGTAGCTAATATACAATTCAACTACTACAATTCTATATGAAAAACTGATTATAATAATATTTCGCGTTCAAACTTTTATACAATATTTTACAAACTTACAATACCGCTTATTTTACATAAAGCATGAAATATAGCACACAATAACTTTGATACAAGATAGTTGTGAAGATAATTCTAGCTAGTACACAAGTCGTTCAGCAAAGGCAATAAAGACACGTAATTCATACGTCCAGAAACAAGTCATGCATTCTGGTTTTACTAGGACTACTTCCCATCCTTGGTCTTGTGCAACATAACCGTTATGGCCATTGATAAGACAGCGTGTTGTAGCGTCGTCAAAGGGACGAGGGTTACGTAATGTCCAACAGTCCCGTAATAATCTAAAAACCTCATTTCTTACCCCAATTACCGACTCCGTCACTTGTGGAAACGTTTTGTTTAATAGTTGTAGCACGATGTTCTTGTTCTCACTTTGGTGAGAAGCGAACATTACTAATCCGTAAGCATAACATGCTTCTTTATGTTGCATGTTAGCCGCTTTTTCTAAATCACGAAGTCCAATATTTGGATATATTGAGTCAAAATAATTTCTTAACCCGTTGCGTAAAATAGCATTTGGGTTCCCCGCAATATATGCGTCAAAGTAAACACATCGTAACTTATGAGTTTCCCAATGTGATATCCCCCATCTTTCAAACGAAAGTCTCTTATAAACCAAGACATTCTTGGAACGTTCTTCGAATGTCTTACAAACTGATCTCGCCTTAAATAGTTGTGCCGAGGAATTCTGGCCGACTCTAGACAAGATTTCATCAATCATGTCTCCGGGTAGGTCTCTTAAAATATTGGGTTGTCTATCCATTTTGTGTTTTTAAACTGTAAAATAGACAAGAGTTAGATTCATAAAAAAAATACTTATTAATACAAGCAATTTTTTACATATATCATAAAGCATAAGAACACTATATCACATATATTACACCACACGAATACAACTATCTTATTCCGACTCGCTCGTTTCTTCTTCTTCGGTTTTGGTTCGTTTTGCCAAGTTTCTAGGGATATATGATGTTCCCCTAATACGAGCCGTCGTTGTCCACATTGGTTTAGAAAAACCTGGTGGTTTAGAGGTTCCCGGGTCATTGTTACAACTTAAGGACTTCGGGCGTTGACGATACATATAAAGTTCATCGGGGTTGGAATTAGATTTCTCTATTTTTATGCCCTTTCCCTTATTATTTTCTTTTGCCTTTTTAAATTCAGTTGGGGTAATTTCTATAACATCATCGGAATTCTCGTCGGAATCCGATTCATCGGAGAATTGGTAATCCTCCCAATATTTTGCTTCCTTGGCGGAAACACCATTGACCATAATTAACCTTGGTCGGTTGGTTGAGGATTTTCTTTTACTTAACCGTTTTATTATTTCCCCCACCGGTTCTATTTCTTCATCCGGTTCCGATTCTTCTTCCGGTTCCGATTCTTCTTCCGGTTCCGACTCTTCTTCCGGTTCCTCTTCGGGAACTTGTGAATCAGTCCACGAATCATTCCAATTTACATTTGACTCTTCATTATTATTAGGTGAGTCAATGGGACTTGTTCTAGAGGTAGACATCTATCACATAATATCAAACGCGTTAAGAGATTAATATATCACATAATATTCACATGTTAAAAATATATAGTTTCCAACAAAATTTGTTAAGCAATCATTTTTCAAGTAAACACGGTCGAAGTCCAGACTCACTAATGCATCCTAACAAACTCGATAAGACACACTAATGCAAAATTCTGGTTCTCTAAGACCAACGCTCGGATACCAACTGAAATGTCCCGTTCTTATTGATTAAAAACGTTCCATATTAATTGATTTCGTTGCGAGGTTTTGACCTCTATATGAGATGTTTTTCAAAGACTGCATTCATTTTTAAACAAACCATAACCTTTATTTCATCAATAAAGGTTTAAAAAGCTTTACGTAGATTATCAAATAATGATAATCTAAAATATCCTGTTTACACACGACCATTACATAATGGTTTACAATACAAATATGTTACAACAAAATAAGTTTCTTGAATGCAGTTTTTACACAATATCATACAAGCATGGACTCCAAATCTTGTCCTTATTTAAGTATGCGACAGCGGAAGCTCTTAATAATCACCTGAGAATAAACATGCTTAAAACGTCAACAAAAATGTTGGTGAGTTATAGGTTTAACCTATATATATCAAATCGTAACAATAGACCACAAGATTTCATATTTCAATACACATCCCATACATAGAGATACAAATCATTCATATGGTGAACACCTGGTAACCGACAATAACAAGATGCATATATAAGAATATCCCCATCATTCCGGGACACCCTTCGGATATGATATAAATTTCGAAGTACTAAAGCATCCGGTACTTTGGATGGGGTTTGTTAGGCCCAATAGATCTATCTTTAGGATTCGCGTCAATTAGGGTGTCTGTTCCCTAATTCTTAGATTACCAGACTTAATAAAAAGGGGCATATTCGATTTCGATAATTCAACCATAGAATGTAGTTTCACGTACTTGTGTCTATTTTGTAAATCATTTATAAAACCTGCATGTATTCTCATCCCAAAAATATTAGATTTTAAAAGTGGGACTATAACTCACTTTCACAGATTTTTACTTCGTCGGGAAGTAAGACTTGGCCACTGGTTGATTCACGAACCTATAACAATATATACATATATATCAAAGTATGTTCAAAATATATTTACAACACTTTTAATATATTTTGATGTTTTAAGTTTATTAAGTCAGCTGTCCTCGTTAGTAACCTACAACTAGTTGTCCACAGTTAGATGTACAGAAATAAATCGATAAATATTATCTTGAATCAATCCACGACCCAGTGTATACGTATCTCAGTATTGATCACAACTCAAACTATATATATTTTGGAATCAACCTCAACCCTGTATAGCTAACTCCAACATTCACATATAGAGTGTCTATGGTTGTTCCGAAATATATATAGATGTGTCGACATGATAGGTCGAAACATTGTATACGTGTCTATGGTATCTCAAGATTACATAATATATAATACAAGTTGATTAAGTTATGGTTGGAATAGATTTGTTACCAATTTTCACGTAGCTAAAATGAGAAAAATTATCCAATCTTGTTTTACCCATAACTTCTTCATTTTAAATCCGTTTTGAGTGAATCAAATTGCTATGGTTTCATATTGAACTCTATTTTATGAATCTAAACAAAAAAAATATAGGTTTCTAGTCGGAAAAATAAGTTACAAGTCGTTTTTGTAAAGGTAGTCATTTCAGTCGAAAAAACGACGTCTAGATGACCATTTTAGAAAACATACTTCCACTTTGAGTTTAACCATAATTTTTGGATATAGTTCCATGTTCATAATAAAAATCATTTTCTCAGAATAACAACTTTTAAATCAAAGTTTATCATAGTTTTTAATTAACTAACCCAAAACAGCCCGCGGTGTTACTACGACGGCGTAAATCCGGTTTTACGGTGTTTTTCGTGTTTCCAGGTTTTAAATCATTAAGTTAGCATATCATATAGATATAGAACATGTGTTTAGTTGATTTTAAAAGTCAAGTTAGAAGGATTAACTTTTGTTTGCGAACAAGTTTAGAATTAACTAAACTATGTTCTAGTGATTACAAGTTTAAACCTTCGAATAAGATAGCTTTATATGTATGAATCGAATGATGTTATGAATATCATTACTACCTTAAGTTCCTTGGATGAACCTACTGGAAAAGAGAAAAATGGATCTAGCTTCAATGGATCCTTGGATGGCTCAAAGTTCTTGAAGCAAAATCATGACACGAAAACAAGTTCAAGTAAGATCATCACTTGAAATAAGATTGTTATAGTTATAGAAATTGAACCAAAGTTTGAATATGATTATTACCTTGTATTAGAATGATAACCTACTGTAAGAAACAAAGATTTCTTGAGGTTGGATGATCACCTTACAAGATTGGAAGTGAGCTAGCAAACTTGAAAGTATTCTTGATTTTATGAAACTAGAACTTTTGGAATTTATGAAGAACACTTAGAACTTGAAGATAGAACTTGAGAGAGTTCAATTAGATGAAGAAAATTGAAGAATGAAAGTGTTTGTAGGTGTTTTTGGTCGTTGGTGTATGGATTAGATATAAAGGATATGTAATTTTGTTTTCATGTAAATAAGTCATGAATGATTACTCATATTTTTGTAATCTTATGAGATATTTCATGCTAGTTGCCAAATGATGGTTCCCACATGTGTTAGGTGACTCACATGGGCTGCTAAGAGCTGATCATTGGAGTGTATATACCAATAGTACATACATCTAAAAGCTGTGTATTGTACGAGTACGAATACGGGTGCATACGAGTAGAATTGTTGATGAAACTGAACGAGAATGTAATTGTAAGCATTTTTGTTAAGTAGAAGTATTTTGATAAGTGTATTGAAGTCTTTCAAAAGTGTATAAATACATATTAAAACACTACATGTATATACATTTTAACTGAGTCGTTAAGTCATCGTTAGTCGTTACATGTAAGTGTTGTTTTGAAACCTTTAGGTTAACGATCTTGTTAAATGTTGTTAACCCAATGTTTATAATATCAAAAGAGATTTTAAATTATTATATTATCATGATATTATGATGTACGAATATCTCTTAATATGATATATATACATTAAATGTCGTTACAACGATAAACGTTACATATATGTCTCGTTTCAAAATCATTAAGTTAGTAGTCTTGTTTTTACATATGTAGTTCATTGTTAATATAATTAATGATATGTTTACTTATCATAATATCATGTTAACTATATATATAACCATATATATGTCATCATATAGTTTTTTTTTTTTTTACAAGTTTTAACGTTCGTGAATCACCGGTCAACTTGGGTGGTCAATTGTCTATATGAAACCTATTTCAATTAATCAAGTCTTAACAAGTTTGATTACTTAACATGTTGGAAACATTTAATCATGTAAACATCAATCTCAATTAATATATATAAACATGGAAAAGTTCGGGTCACTACAGTTATCACCCCATTGCCAATTACCTAAAACCTTTTGAACAGTTTTAGGCAAGTTTTTAGTGAGGACCTTAGTTTCAACAAGACCACAAATCACACAATTACTATCTCTAATAACCCTTCTAACATCTTTTTGCTTGGAGACTTCATTCAGCCCCCTCACATTCCAACATAATAGCTTAAACATTGGAAACAGGTTTAGTAACATCAGCAACATGATGACCCTGCCCTGACACACCACCTTTTAACACATCCTCATTAACAAATGTTGCAGTCTCATCATCTTCAGACTCAACATCTTCTTCATCTTCAGAGGCAATTCCAGACTCAATACCAGCAATTTCACATTGAGCTTTGAAAAACCTAATCTCAATATGATTCTAAAAGGCAATTGTAGCTACACCAGGCATTAAGTTCTTATTAACCATAGATAGTAACAGAGCTTTTTGAGTGTCCCACAATTGCCATTCTTCATCAAAAACATCCTCATCCATGTCATTGTCATTACCATCAGTATCACCTAAAACTGAATATGGATTACTTGTCTCAATCCCATTATTAGAATCCACCTTTTTCTTATTACCTTCACCAACAATACTCTTTCCCTTATCCCCTTGCTTTAATTACCCATCCTTACTACTTTGACCAACATTTTGATTTTTAGGAACTTGTTGACTAGGCTGACTTTTCTTAATAACAATATCAGTATTAGCATTAGGTCCATTCCTCCTTCTTCTGATTACTTCCATCATACCATTGCCTCTGATTACTTCTGTTATAATTTCTTGTTAGGCCCCCATAACCTTGATTTTGACCACCACCACCAGGTTTAACCCCTGCTGCATTTCTAGGACCAGAGATATTCCTATTGAAAATAGGAGGAGGTTTGACAACAGAAGCACCACCAACATCTTTAATAACTCTATTATTTCTTCCCACATACTTCCACCCTTCATTAACCTTCATACTCTTTTCTAATTCTTTCTTCTTCTCTTCCTCTTCTTTCAATTTCTTAGCAGTTGATTCTTCTTCAGATAGAGGTCTAACATCACAATGCTCAAAAGTATGCCCAAAAACCTTGCAATGACTACATCTAGATGGCTTCAATTGATAACCAACCTTAATATTCACCACCTTACCATCATTCTTACCATCTGAAGGGTACATAGCCTTCACAGTATCAGGCAAACCTTTGATAGCATTTGCCTCAACCAACACCCTAGCATAACCTGCCCTTCCAACTTGATTCACACACCTTTCTTTAGTAACCCTATCCATAGCAATAGGTTTACCAATTCTGCTAATAATCTCACGAATATTACCACCATTCAACAATTCAATTGGAAGATCAATTAGAGAAACCCATAGTGGAATAGAAACAGGCTCAGGCTTCTCTAAACACAACCCTGTTTCCTATCTTTTAAGAAACAAAGGCACATTCTCAACCAACCAAGGACCTGATTCAATCACTTTAAGCAAGCCTTCTTCAGATTCAAACCTAAAGAAGTAATACCCTGAAGTATTAACAGAAATATCCTTAATCCCAAACACCCTCCACATTCTCCTTAAATTGAAGTTAACAGCTGCAAAATTCAGTTTTACACCAACAAAGTAGCCATATAAAGACTTAGAATACACATTACTAGTCTTAGCCATAAAATCACCAGTTAACTTAACCACCTCTTCACCATCAGGCATAATAGTAGGAGGGTGATAAACCATTTTAGCTAAGTCAACATCACCAACAGCAGAAGCAAAAGACTTAGCCTTATCAACATTCATAGGATAAGTAAAACCAGAACCACCAGTGAAAGGAACAGAAACAACCTTTTCTAATTCAAATTCAGACTTCTTAAACTTTGGGATAGGACCCAAGATAGAAATAGAATCCTTAAAACCAGAGGCAACATTCTCAATCACCGACTTAGATTGACCAACATTATCATCCTTCTTTTGAGTCAATCCCTGCTTAAAACCAAGATCAAACACATTCATAACCTTGTTATATTCATCATTAACCACATTACCATTCTTCATCTTCTCTGCAGGAGAAACAACTCCACCTGCCCTAATATGCTTCTTTTTCAATGCCATTAACAATTTTTTGGTTCTAGGAGTCACAAGCCTATCTACACCCTTAACCTTAACAAACTCAAGTTCCCTCAAATCATCAAGCTCATCAGCAGGCAAAGAACCTGATTGGGAGCTAAAAACACTACCAACACCACCTGTTCTTTTGTGCTTAACATTCAGTTCAGAATTAATATGCCTTTTTCTCCTTTTAAGGGACTTAGAGGTAATACCAGAACCAGTGGCTTCAGAAAGAGTAGCAGGTGGAGTAACAAACTCACTAGCAGGTGTACTAGCATTACCATCATCATTAGACATAAAAACATCACTAGAATTCAATGGGACAATAACTTCAGCTAATGAAACAGTACCTTCAACTTGTGAGAGAGGAAGAATAACAGATTCATTAAGAGAAACCACAGGCTGATTAGCAGCACCAACAGGACCAACATCATCCTTAACAATATCGACCTTAACAAGTTCTTCCATAGTCTTCATCTGTTCATCGACACCAGATTCATTTTCAGATGTTTTGTTTTCAAAACCAGCAATAATACCTTGAACCGAGCTCAATGAAGGTTGATTGGCTACACCAGAGACTGGATTAACATCCAGGGGTGGATTAACAGCTCCAATTTCAACCTTCTTGTACGTACTCACCGTAGATCTACTTTTCTGCTTTTTAGGGTTTATCAATTTTACAGACAATTTGGGGTCAGGAGGCTTGTTACCAGGTTTCTTCATGATCGAAGGAACGAAAAACAGGAAAATCCAAGCTCAAACGAGCAAGAATCAACAAGATATGCAGGAGGATTCGTTGATTACTGAATAACGGTCAGTGTTCAAATGAGAGAAAAAAGACGGAAGAAAGAGAAAATTTTTGCCCAAATGATTTTCCTTAGGGGTTTAGGGTTTTGGGTTTAGGGTTTAGGGTTTTTTTTTTTAGATAAGGGGACTTAGCCCCGGAAAAATCCAATAGAAGAGAAAAAGAATGTACAATTACAACGGGCATGCCCGAGGGGAGATTTTAGTGACCTCCAAAACACTTACAAAGAACCAAAATGACAAAAATTAGTGGACGTCTAAAGGATTACCAATTACAAAATACCAAACTAAGATAACAAGCAAAGGACTAGCCATGCAATGAATTTGAAATTTCAAAGGACTTGAAATGTAACACTTCTGAATCTGCAAAGGACTAGCCATACAATGAATTTGAAACTGCAAGGGACTCGGAATGAAAAACTTCTGCATCTGCATCATATTTACTCTACTGGTCCCTGTAGTCCAAAAACTCAAAAAAATAGCCGTTTGAAACTGCCTTTTCACAATACCATTAACCACAATCCAAAATCTAAAAACCTTAATCTTTTTACCCTAGAAATAATAATCAAAACCCATAAATCCATGCTTGAATCTGCTATGTTGTTGCACCCTAACAGAAATCACCTTAAACCAATGCCAGATCATATTAAAATTAATCCAGAAGTCCTCAGAATCTGCTGTGATTATATTGATATGAACTGCACACTTCAAAAACCTTCTTTTGCTCATTTTAGACATGAATTTAAACAGAATATCAGGCTCTATCAAGTATAAACACCTTAGCACCCTAAAATACCTCCTTAAAATATTCTGGTCAGCTGGATTGACTGAAAGTCCAACCTGGTCAACAATTTGGAAATTACACAACCATTGAACCTCCTGCCACTTGAAAATCATCATACTGGGAACAAATAACTTGGTGTACCATCTTAGAACCCAATCAATTCTTTGACTTAAAAAGTCAAAATATAAAAAATTAGCAACTTTGACTAGGGTTCCTATCTGGTCAACATTTAGAGAGTACACCATGAAAATACCAAAATTCCTCTTGAATATCATCATAAATCTCAAAACCAACTTGAAACACCAGTCATGACCCCAAAATACCCTTTGACTAAAAAAATCAACATTCACCAGAAACCCTAAGAGAGTCATCAGAGTCAACCCATAAACCCTAATCCTCATATAAAAATAATAAAACTTGTAAATAACCTCATTGCTCTATAGAAACAGCACATTATGATAAGTGGGTTCTTCCAGATCATAGGTTTGACCTGGGTAAGTCAAACTTCTCAAAATTAGGGTTTTTAGGTGCAGCAGCAGAAACCCTAGCTCATCCATCATCAACTCCCAACCCAGTGTGGGCCCACCCAGATAAAAATAGACACAAACCTCTGAACCTAGACACTGTGGGCCCCAGAACTGGTGTAGGACCCACTTATTACCATTTTGATGTTGGTAATAGACATTTTGGCAGCCTGGGACCTGCATATGGCTCATTAACAGCCCTCCACACCATATTTTGAAAACCATAGGGACCTGTTTTACCATATGCACTCCCATCTCACCTCCAATGAATGGAAAAAGCTCAACAATCTGCAACAAGGAAAAAATGAGACATAAATTGACACCCCTTATATCACCTTTAAAAAGAACATATGTATTAAACCCATACATATGCACCAATGTCTCCAATCCTATATAACTGTGGCCATTTTTTAAAAAGAGACACAACATTACTAGCTTATGAACAAAAATAAGCTAGTTAATTATGAACAAAAGAGACTCAAGACCATGCCAACAGTTTAAAAGACCTACCCAAAACACCCTTATTACTCCATAATTCCCTTTTTTGTGCATCATAATCCATAATAAGTAACCAAAGTGACCTCTAGACCAAGAACCTATGACAATAAGGTGTAATGATTGATGTACACCAGTTAGGCCATTAAAAAGTTGTGAATGACCTATATGGCAGCCTGAGACATAAGCAAGGATCATAAACAACACTCTAAACACCAAATATGAATGGGAAAGCCTTCTCCTACCAAACCCTGGTGCCTGTTTCACCCTGCCTATCCCCATCTCACCTCCAAGAGAAAGGATAAGCTCAACAAAAATCTTCAAGGGAGGAAAGAGGCTAGTAATGACCCACCTTATAACTCTAGTAAAAAGAATATATGTACCATACCCACACATATATGCCAATTTCTCCAATCCTATGCATCTGCAAAAAATAAAAAACCTATTTCTTTCTATGTAAAGCTTATGAAACAATATAAGCCTTTTAACAATTTTATTTTCAGAAATGAAATGACTCTTTTGGTGACTCAAAGCAGATGTGAGAACTACCCAGCTCCACCTTATAACTCCAAATCCCCATTTATGAACCCAAGACTCAAAAGACAGACTCAAAAGACAGACTCAAAAACACATGACCATGCTGACATGACTCAGGTTTGACACAACTACAGTGAATAGCTACAAAGCAATGCATCTTCAATTCTTTCCTACCCAATTTATAAATGAAGATACTTCTTCTACACCTTCTAGCAAGCAATTTCAGCAATGCCTTGACTATACCACTGCTAAAATTGACAGTCTTCCACAATATCCTAAAATTAGGGTTAGGGAATTTAATAATGGTAAAATAAATACAGAAAATAAAAAGACTCCACCTTATAACTCCCAGGTTTATTCTAAGAGCGCTAACCTCCAGCACATTATTTTTGTTCACCCTGACCCTATATTGCAACCTTATAACAAAATGACTCAAGTGGTACAAAATGACAGTCGACTTAGTTTGACTAGGGTTAAGAGAGACACAGATAGACTCAAGCTTAAAAGTAAAACTAAAGGTTGCATCTACCCATCTCCCCCTTATAACACCTGCCCAAACCAAATCCCAAAAACCCCAATACATCCAATGGAGCTCTGCAGCTGCAAAGTCAATGGCTTGTACTAACATTTTGACTTTTTTGGTTGACTTCCGTTACTTTGAACTTCCAAATACCAGCTGCAACAGTAGAGAGTTGAGATTTTAGGATTTTTAGCCCAATGAGCCTCAATCTAACAACCTCCTCAATATGCTTACATAGAGTACCCACATTCCTTTGGCTAGCCTTAAAAAGCCTAGCATTTCTTTCCTGCCATATATGGTAGATAATTGCAGCCACCACCAACCTTCTAATGATGCTCCAAATGGACTTTTTACATTTCATAGCAGCAACCACATTAACCAGGTTCTTCCATTCTATAGATCCATTCATCACAGTATCACTTACTTCATCTAAGTCAGCCTTGTTCCTGAAATAATCCCACACCTCTTTTACATACTGGCAGTCTATAAAAAGGTGAGTGTGAGAGTCTTTAACTTTATTACAAAAGGCACAAAGCTTGTCATTATTAACCATCCAACTCTCAAGTCTATCCTGTGTGGACAATTTCTCATTCACAACAACCCATAAGATGAAAGCATGCCTTGGAATATTTTGAGAAAACCAGACTAGATTACACCAATTAACTTTTCCTCTATTCATCTTCATATCCATCCAAGCAGTACTAGTATTAAATTCAATTAGTTTACCATCACTGGAGACCCATTTGACTTCATCTCTTTGATTAGCACTAATAGCAGGCATGAAAGAAAAAATGTGATTAGCTCTTTGCATAAAAGTTTCTGGCCATCTAAACTCATTTCCTTCAATGATCTCATTCATTTTGCTGTTTAGGGAGAGACCACTAGCCAAATAATCCCTTTTTGACATAAGCTTACACAAAGGGCCAGCAGGGTGTCAGTGGTCAAACCATATTGAAGTATCCCTACCATCACCCAATTTATGAAAAACATTGCTTTTTATAGACTCTTTAACTCTTAGAATGCCTCTCCAGCAGTTAGATGCTTCCACCATATCCCCATCCATGCCCCAGAATTTTTTAGAGCCAATTCTATGCTCTTTTATCCATCTAACCCACATAGACTTCTTGTTTGAGACCAAGTTCCATATATGTTTTGTGATAAAGGTTTTGTTCCATAGGTGGATGTCTGTAATCCCCAAACCACCCGGGCATTTAGGGTTTAGGGTTTTGGATTTAGGGTTTTTTTTTTGATAAAGAGGGACAAGCCCCCGGAGAATATCATATATGAAAGAAATAAGATAGTACAATTACAACGGGTATACCCGAGGGGGAGTTTTTAGTGTACATCCCAAACTCGATACACGAGTTTAGGGTTTAGGGTTTAGGATTTAGGGGGTAGGGGTTAGGGGGTAGGGGGTAGGGGGTTAGGGGTTAGGGGTTAGGGGTTAGGGTTTAGGGTTTGGGGTTTGGGGTTTGGGGTTTGGGGTTTGGGGTTGGGGGGTTGGGGGTTTTAGGGGTTTTGGGGGTTTGGGGGTTTTGGGGTTTAGGGTTTAGGGTTTAGGGTTTCGGGTTTCGAGTTTCGGGTTTCGGGTTGAGGGTTTCGGGTTTGGGGGTTTGGGGGTTTGGGGGCTTGGGGGTTGGGGGTTTGGGGTTTTAGGGTTTTAGGGGTTTAGGGGTTTAGGGTTTAGGGTTTAGGGGGTTAGGGGTTAGGGGTTTTAGGGGTTAGGGGTTAGGGGTTAGGTGTTAGGGGTTAGGGGTTAGGGTTTAGGGCTTAGGGTTAGGGTTTTAGGGTTAGGGTTTTAGGGGTTTAGGGTTTAGGGTTTAGGGTTTAGGGTTAAGGGTTTAGGGTTAAGGGTTTAAGGTTTAGGGGTTTAGGGTTTAGGGGTTTAGGGTTTAAGGTTTAGGGGTTTTAGGTTTTAGGGTTTAGGGGTTTGGGGTTTAGGGTTTAGGGTTTGGGGTTTGGGGTTTAGGGTTTTAGGGTTTGGGGTTTGGGGTTTAGGGTTTAGGGTTTAGGGTTTGGGGTTTGGGGTTTGGGGTTTAGGGGTTTGGGTTTTGGGGTTTTAGGGTTTGGGGTTTGGGGTTTGGGGTTTGGGGTTTAGGGTTTAGGGGTTAGGGGTTTGGGGTTAGGGTTTAGGGTTTAGGGTTTAGGGGCTAGGGGCTAGGGGTTATGGGTTAGGGGTTAGGGGTTTAGGGGCTAGGGGCTATGGGTTAGGGGTTAGGGTTTTAGGGTTTTAGGGTTTTAGGGTTTGGGTTTTGGGGTTTGGGGTTTGGGGTTTGGGGTTTAGGGGTTTAGGGGTTTAGGGGTTTGGGGTTTGGGGTTTGGGGTTTGGGGTTTAGGGTTTAGGGTTTAGGGTTTAGGGTGTTAGGGTGTTAGGGATTTAGGGTTTAGGGTGTTAGGGGTTTTAGGGTTTAGGGGTTTAGGGTTTTAGGGTTTTAGGGTTTTAGGTTTTAGGGGTTTAGGGGTTTAGGGTTTTAGGGGTTTAGGGTTTAGGGGTTAGGGTGTAGGGTGTAGGGTGTAGGGTTTAGGGGTTAGGGGTTAGGGGTTTTGGGTTTCGGGTTTAGGGTTGGGGGTTGGGGGTTGGGGTTTAGGGTTTTTTTTTTCGGGAAAAGGGGACGGTACCCCTGGAAAATTTTATTAAACAAAAAGAAAAAGTACAAAGGGGTGGGTGTTTTAAAGTGACCACCCGAAACACTTTAACAATAAATCCCTACACTAGGAAATATAAATCTATACAATCAAAGTTGCCTAGAAAATGAAAAAAAGCATAATCTAAACAACCACCAATACCAAAACAAATGTCTATAAACTACCAAGTGACTAACATCAATAACCTGCAAAAACAAGCACATATATATCAAATACAAAACCATACCTGAAGCATAAGGCTTGCACTTGATCTTCATAATAAGCTCATGCCACCACTTGTATTCAGCAAAATCTCTAATCATCAAGTCTTGAAAATCTTCACACTTGAAATCTTCATAAACTATGAACTTGAAATCATTACTCTTTAAAATCTTTAACAGTAAATCTTCAAACTCCTTGATTACAGCCTTCAAATAACACTTGCAACTCAAACCAAAAAGCATTAAACAAAATAACCTGCACACTATAACAGCCATGGTGACCTTTATAATATGCTTCTTATCACTTTTTACTTTAATGATCCATATACAATCCACACAAATCAACCCCATAACACCTCCATTACACCACAAAAACCAAGTGAACCAATACCAAAATGAGGACCAAAACCAAAGGACCCACAGAGTAATCACCACTATAATGGTAACAGCTATCAACAACCAGGTCAGAATCAAGGTCAAAGAAAGAGCAACAAAATGAACAAGAAAACTACAACCCCATTTCAAGTCCATCCGTTGACTTCCTAACCCTAATTTGACCACCAAACTACTTACCACTAGATAAATAAAAGGAATAAATGACATAGTCCAAACAGAGAGAAGATCTATAGCATAAACCCTAAGACTATATATCATCACTACACTTAACAAGTCCATAAAACAGTAAAAACTACCATTGGAGATTTGACCAGCAAAAGTCAAACCTGCATAAAATCCTATAATAAGGATAAATACCACCACCATACAACCACAATACCAATGACAGTCAACATCAACCAGGAACACATTAGAGAGTCAAAATGGTCAACTTTATGAAATTGGACAACCCAACACCAGTCCAAAGTCAACAGAAAACCACTGAACCCTAAATAGTCTACTAGACTACTCATTGGCATAATAATACAGTATAATCCATTTAATAAAATGAATTTTGAGCTGCATAACATCACTACATTTAACAAGCTCAAACTGTATGCACAAGGTGGTGCTTTTAGCCATGTTAGGGTTTAAACCAGAGTAACTACTGAATTCATTAAGAGCATTACTCAAAATTTGGACAGATCTTGAGACTGCATTACAAAACATCATAAGGTCATCTGCAAAACATAGGTGAGTGATGCCAAGCTTTTGACATTCAGGGTGGTACTTGAAACCTTCACTCTCTTCAATCTTTCTTTTTATGCACAAGGTGAGGATCTCCATAACTAAAGTGAATAAGTATGGGGAGATAGGGTCACCTTGCCTTAGGCCTCTTTTACCCTTAAAGTAACCATGCTGGTCACCATTAACAGAGATGGCAAAAGAAGGTGTGGACATACAAACCATAAGCCAATTCACCATCTTTGGATGAAAACCAAAATGTTGCAATGTGCTTCTCATAAACTCCCATTTCACAGTATCATAGGACTTTTGTGTGACGACCCAGAAATTTCCGAACAAATTTAAACTTTAATCTTTATATTATTCCGACACGATAAGCAAAGTTTATTAAGTTAAATCTCAAACATTTTAAATTATGTTCATACATTCATTCAACCTCGACTAAGTTCCAACGATTCACGAACCATTAAACGAATATGATTATATATGTATATGTGTGTGTATATATATATATATTATAATTTGAAACGTAAACAAAATATTAGATTACATGACTACATTTGTTTCAAAATGGTTATCGATGGACTTAGAAGATAAGATCAAATGATTGAATTATTAGATACATTGAATTATCATTTAGGAGTCTCGGTTGAGAGGTCCACATTGATTTGAGAAATCGTTCACTTTTAACCATATTCGGAAAATGGTAAAGTGATTTACGAGTAAGAACAAATTGTCAATCATTGAGAGTTAGACAAAGGATAGTGGAAGATTAAATTTCATAAAACTTGATTGATCTATTTTCAAATGTACGAAAACGCTTTACGATATAATAGAACTCGAATATTTAAGATGTCTTTGATTGAATAATGTGAGATGGAATATTGATTGTTAAATATATAGATAACCTACAACGTGTATTAAAAACGTATTTAAGAATATTGAAGATACATATATAGTTTCAAATTAAGTAACACTTGATTCAATTGATATTTAGATATGTTATCTAGGACGTTTGATAAATGTTGGCGCATAAATGGATTACGCCAAATTAAGTTTTAAAAGTATAAACGATACGTGTTATATTATTTTCTAAATGAAATTTAAAACGAACTTTAAAATATAATTAAGTTTTGAAAAATTAAATATTATATCATTACATAAATATTTTTTTTTCATTACTTATGATATGTACAAGATTATATTTTAAAATGAAAATATATATATATTTTAATTTAGTCATAAAGTGTCCCGATTTAAAATAATATATATTGATAAACAACGAGTCACTGATTTATAAAAGCAAATGACCACAACGCTCAATTTTATAAAGTTAAATTTTTATAAAGTAATTTATTAATGAAGAAGTCTAATTTTTGTAAAAGGTACACGTCGCGTAACGTAAAAGGCTAATTTTCTAAACGTACGAAAGTGCGCTCGAAAAACCGAATGTGGTACATGAGTCGTGAGACTACGACCGTGTCATTTTTGTAAAAATTATATTTTTACCATAAGCGTAAATATAATATAATATTTAATTAATTCAAAAGATTAAATATATTATATATATTAAACACTATATATATGATTCATAAAGTGTGGCGTACGATTTTGAATTGAAATTTATGTCTCATGCGATTGCATGAGATCTCCACACAATCCTCATGCAATCGCATGAGGGGTAGGTGAGGCTCAAGATTGTTTAAAAACTCGATGTCTCGTTCATTTTATCTATCTATTCTCTCGATCCCTCTCTGATGTACATATACATATTTATTTATTTATTATTTATTATTATTATTATTATTATTAAAGATTATTATTATTATTATCATTAGAAATATTATTATTATTAGTATTATTATTATGTACACAAAATACTACGACGAGGTTCTGCCCCAAATATTTTCAAAACTGGTTATTGAGTAGGATAGGGCTAAGGAAATTATGGGTTATAACTATGGAGGTGATGGGTAATGTTCAAGGGTATGCTCGTGAGGTCAAACTAGTGTTTATCATCTTCGTTGCGTCTACGTACCTTTCCTGCAATATTGAACCTCAATATTGATACGTGAGTACAATTTTTACATATTAATAGTGTATCCCTTACTAGTGCTCGAGAAAATAGGATTATGCATGCTTGTACTTTTGATATCGCCCTTAGTTAGGTTATGTTGAATCTCGAATTAGTTACACCTACGGTTGAGATAAGGTATAAGATATGCATGTCGTTGGAAAGCTAGCAAAAAATTAAGAACTTTTCCTTTAGATGTCGAATGGTTTCGATGAACGGATTAGAAGTTATAGTCAATTAAATTTTTGATATTATTATTAAAAATGATTATTATTATTGTCGTTATTATCGTCGTTCTAGTTTTTATCTAATTATTATTATTATTATTATTATTATTATTATTATTATTATTATTATTATTATTATTATTATTATTATTATTATTATTATTATTATTATTATTAAGATCATTAACAATAAAAGTATTATCATTAAAAATTGTTATTTTTATTATTATTACCATCGTTATTATCGTTAAAATTATAATTAGTATTATTATTATTATTATTATTATCATTAAAATAGTTATTAGGATTATCCTTATTATAATATTTATTATTATTAGTATTATTATAATTAAAACTAATATTAGTAACAATTAATTATTTTTGATTACTATTATTATTCTTAAAATGAACGCGATATAAAAGACGATTTAAAAACTATTAACAAATTGATTAGGAAATAATGAGTATGAATACCATGATGAAATTTAAAGATATTGATTAGATAAAATTATCATCCTTCATTACTTTTATCACTATTATTATTAAAAGTATTATTATTAATATTAAAAATATCACCTTTACAAAAATTATTATTTTTAATAGGAATATCATTATTAATATAAAATTTCATTATTAATAAGAATTATCATTTGTTATAATACCATTTTCGTAAATATAAATATTATTATTAATAGAATAATAATAATTATTAATACAAAATAATACAACTTTTACTTATTATTATTATCAATGTTATTTTTATCAATTAAAAATATAATACAAATAATATAATTACCTTAATAGAACCTATCATAACATTTTTATGATATTCAATGAACTTTATAAATTTTATTATCTAAAAGTATATTTTTATAAAGTGTAACACCCCAAATTTCAAGATATTTTTCTAGTAATTAATAAGTAACTTTTATTAACGTTTTATATGTATGATCTAAGAATAAATGTATAAGAAAGGTTAGAAGTGACTTGAAATATTATTATTTTTAATAATAATAAGTGTTGGTGGTCGTGGGCCAAAAATAGTAAGTCGAAATGCTTAACGGTTAACTTTTCGATAAGTTGTTATTTTGGAGCTGTTTTGTAAAACGAGCATAACTTGCTCATATTTTCTCGGATTGAGGTGATTCAAAAACCCAGACGTCCGTAATTAAATATGTGACAACTTTCGTGTTTTAAGTTTTTCAAAATTCTGCCCCGATTAACGGGAAACGGGTCAAATATGAGTTAAAGTGGGGTTTGACAGCTTTTGTATATTGAGGGACTAGTTGTGTAAAAGTACCAAAAACGTTTTTGAGCACCAAAATCAGATTTTGGAGCTCATTTCCAGCTTTTGTATATGTGTGTGGGATGGGTGACGAACAAGGAAGGGCAAGAGGAGCAAAATTGAAGCTCAAATCTTCCATGCAATCATAAATTTGTAGTCTAGAGCCCCTTTCAACAAGTATACAACCCACTAGTTCATCACCATCTCTTCTTTGTGCACAATTAGGGTTCTCAAATCCTAAAATTGAAGGTATGAACTCTATGCTTGAAATTGGGTTAAATGTATGTTTGATTGTGTCTAAACCATGTTTAATTATGAAGTTCATACCTTATAAAAGTTAATTTCATGTTGTTTGGTTGAATTGATTTAGTTTATGCACAAAATTGAACAAGAACAAGTCTTGTGTGAAAATGATGATTTTAAAGAGTTGTGTTTTGCTAGATATGTGAAAATGTACATCAAGTGTTTGTTAAAATGCCTAAGAGAAGAACTAGTAATGTCATGATGTTATTAGCGTTGTATGATGATTTAGTTGTGTTAAAAACTATTTCTAATAGTGTTATTAGTACATGAAAGTAACTTGGCTTTGTTGGGGATGTTTAGGTGTTGAATTGGTTTAGAATTGGTTTAAGTATGATAAAATTCGTAGCTAAGAAAAACTGCACAAAACTTGATTTTGTAAAAATCATATAAAATCAACCGTAGCTCCGTTTAGGGCGTGTGAGCACTTTTCGGAAAGGGCTTTGAGTGTCCTTTCCAATGAACAAGTCTTTAAATGCTGAACAGAGACTTAAATGGGTCAGAATCTGCTGTGAATGTAGGGCTGTCCAAATGGTGGAATTGTGTAAAATTTGTATAAAGTATTATTGTTTGGAATTTTGGGCATGTTGTAAGTGTTCATGTTATTAGAGAGTTATTTGGACATGAATTACCACTTGAAGTGTAGTGGTTCAAGTCCCTTTCTTGAGTCAAAATCGGTCAAAAGCTTAATTGGGCTAAAATTAAGCTAGTAGCCACTTTGATGCCTAATGGCGTTATGAGCGGATTTATGTGTCAAGCAAGTTATTAATATGATTGGCATTGTGATTAGGAGCTAATCAAAGGAAGAAAAGAGGCCAAGTGTGCAAAAGAGGCCAAGGTGAGTACATAGGTAAATTTATGTTTGAATAACGATTTAATTATGTATTCGATATTATGATGTGTTTTTCGTTATATCATGAATATTATGATTGAGAAGACCAAGTATTTTGTTTAAGGTAAGTTATCAAGTTAAAGATTTTGATGAACTTAATTTTATTAGTCTATGTTATGGTTGTTAATGGGTACTTAATGATGAATGCGGTAGATGATATTATGATGTGTTAAGTTTGCTAATATAATTTCAAGATGTTAAAGAAGTCTTTCAAGAATTTTAGTAGTAAAGGAGTTCGGATAGAGTGACGAGATATGAGTCTATGATAGACCAATGAAGAAGGAACTACACCGGGACAAGTCGGTCATGAGGGTCACGACAGGTAAGTGGGGATATACTTGTACATACACAGGTGCGCAAGGTAAGTATTATGTGATTGATGATTTACGATTATTGTGGAGTTCTTTTTATGAATGTAATATGTTGTAGATATGTGTTGTTATGATGTATTAGTGATGAAGCGTATTATGTGTTCGTGAATCAAGGACATACAAACTCTACTAAAAGAGATTAGCTACCAAGAAGACGGTTCACGGAGGATAATTATCGCTATTTATAGTGTGCCAAGTTTATGGGCACTTATTCTTAATTCTCTATGTTACTCACTAAGCATTGAGCTTACTATATTCGTTGTTGTCATGTATGTAGGTACTTGAAAAGTGGCAAAAGATCATATGTGGACTTCATGAATGTATTGGGACAAGTGAAGAAAATGAATCTCCCAAGTTCTTAAAGGTATATAGTAAGTGTTGAAGATGTAGCGATTTCACACGAAACTTAAGTAAGAAGTTAGCTCAAGTAAGTAAAAGCAACTTTCTAAATCTTGCTTTTATTATGATTATGACCTATGTTATTGAATGCGGATGATCATGTGTTCAAATGTTCGCAATTCAAGGTTGTTTTGCTTTAGAGTTTTCAAGTATGACCAAATTGGTTTTATAAGTGGAATTGTGAGTCTCAAAAATTGAATCATGCTTTAGGTAATTACATGTGTTGACGTCTTTAGTTATGTCGTTAAACAATTTGGAGTAAACATGTAGTCAAAGATTTTGTAATAAGGTTAATGAAAGGTTTAAGTATGTTTAGATGAAGTGTGATAGATAATGGAACGAGCCAAATGGGTCAAGTTTGACATATAAGCCGATATGGGTTAAAACGATACGTTAATTGGTGTAATAGGTCGTGAGTGATCGAGTGACTTTGTGTCTCGTTAACATATTGGTGAAAATGTGGTTTTGATAATAAGTTGCAGATCAGTACCAGCGGCCGTGTAATGTCGCGCCGCGACACAACATGTCGCGCCGCGACATATCGAATGTTTCAAATACAGAAGGGCTGTTAAGCAGGAATGACTTCCTTTGAAATGTCGCGCCGCGACCAAGGGATGCCGCGCCGCGGCATATCACTTGGTCTGGGCGGACATTTGTTTAAAAAAAAAAAAAAAAAAAAAAAAATTTCGATCGTTTCATGGCGTTAAAAGTTGGTATCAGAGCGGTGGTTTAAGAGAATTAGATAATCCACCTTAGGATTATTTAGACTTAAACCGAGGTATATTTATGCTTAGACATGTATGATTGCATAATTACTATGAGTAACGGCTTTTAACTATTATGAGTTGCTTACGCTAAATGAATGATGTGTGACTATATGATTATTAAATGAAATGAATTTTGAACGCATGAAGTTTAATTCGATAATGATATGCATCATATGGAATGAGTTAACAAGTAGATAGTTTCGAGAAGACTATGCACTTGTGATGGGATGTATGAGAGTGGTTTGGTGCACCCGGATTGCATCCGTGCAAGAGGGTGACGATCAAACCCACTAAGTAATGAAGCTTGGATCCATGTCAATGACAATTAGCTTGGGCTTGTGCTCATGTCAATGACGATTAGCTTGGACTTGTGTCCATGTCAATGACGATTAGCTTGGATTTGAATCCATGTTGATGATGATAAGCTTGGACTTGTGTCTATGTCAATGACGATTAGCTTGGACTTGTGTCCATGTCAATGACGATTAGCTTGGACTTGTGTCCATGTCAATGACGATTAGCTTGGATTTGTGTCCATGTCGATAATGATAAGCTTGGATCCATGGTAAAGTTAATGAGCTTGGACTTGCGTCCATGGTAAAGTTAATGAGCTTGGACTTGCGTCCATGGTAAAGTTAATGAGCTTGGACTTGCGTCCATGGTAAAGTTAATGAGCTTGGACTTGCGTCCATGGTAAAGTTAATGAGCTTGAACTTGCGTCCACGGTAAAGTTAATGAGCTTGGACTTGCGTCCATGGTAATGTTAGTGAGCCTGGACTTACATCCATATTCATGATGATGAGCTTAGACTTATGTTCATATAAATTGTGATAAGCGTAGGCCATATGTCTATGGATGATATGATTAAATTAGATTTTAGAAGGAAACTTTTATGTCAAAAGGTTATGATTATGTATGAAAGAATGTTTATAATTTTATCTTGAATGCGAAATATGATGTCATGAGTGACTTGATGCTCCCGGATTGCATCCGTGCAAGAGGGTAACGATCAAGATCACTAGGTGAAAAGCTTAGACTTATGTCTAGGTTACTGTGACGAGCTTAGACTTGGTATTCATGTTAATTTTAATGAGGTTAGACCTTATGTCTATGGATATATGTTTAGCTTAGGCACAATCCTGGGTCATCCCTAGTAAATTGTGTCTATGGTGTGGTATGACCGGATCCGATACAAGAAAGAAACTTACGGGTTGACAGGTTATGTTTTTGGTTATGATTATGCTAATGCTAAGAGTGCTCTTGGGTTTTGTGGCCACGAGTTCTATATAGGATGATGTAAGTTGCAAGTTTAAGATGAACAAACATATGAATAGGTGTAAGACTTAGCGTGAGGTTAAGCAAAAATGAATAGAAACTGTCACGTAAAGTAGTTGTTGAAAGTATAACGAATGTACCCTTAAATGATGATGACTAATAACGATGTAACGATAATGTGCTAAACAAGTTTTGACTTAGTTGAATGGTGTTTAAGAACGAGTCGATAAGAAATGTTAAATGAGTTAAAGTTGTATGCTTGATAAAGAGCTAAATTGTGAAGGGTATACTTAAGTCTCTGGATGGTACCGAGCAAGGGATTTCCTATGGTTATACGAAAAGTCAGAATTGGAAAGATATAAATGTTAATGAGGTCGTTAAATGATGTTTATGTAAATGATGAAATCTAAGTTTTATATCAAAGAATATGTAATGTGTGAGGATCATAAGTCGCAGGAACTATGAAATGCATGATTGATGGATGAAAAGACCCGAAGGCAACTGAACGGACTCTATCGATCAGAGTATCAATGTTTGAAAGAGCTTTACTTTAAGTGTGGAAGGATCTGTAATAAAAGACTACCAAATTCGTGTCGTGCACACAATAAGCAAGGTTTGTTTTCTTGTAAGTTATGTTAATTATTAATATGATGATGATACGATTGAGAAGTATAGATAGTAGACATTAAAGCACAAAGACAGGAATCTGCGATGACTAAGTGGATGTGAATCCGTACGCTTAGCATACTCAACGCGTCGACAAGATAAGTGAATATATTATATATATATATATATAATGTTGATTATATGTTATGTTGATTAAAGAAAACCCGTGGGTTGTAATTATGATGAATATTATCCCACAAGTGTTGTGGGTTACGAGCGTTAAGAAAATTTAGCATAATTAACAGTAATTAGGAGGTGAAGGAAATGATCACCATACGATGTAGATAGGTGGACTTTTAACTAAATGGAACACTAAGATAGAGAGGAAGTATGACCTTAAAGTAGAATGGACTTAGAAATGTAATAGACTATGCAAAAAGAGAAAGAATGAATATTATGTTTAAAGTAAACGCGTGAGTTAACAAGCCAAAAATGCCATGATGGGTGCCCTTATTCTATGCTTACGTGTTTAATGTTAAGTAAAATGAAGGTAGCTAGTAAGATTTTCCTTAATAAATAAGAATGTTTACAGTGTCACGAAAATTACATGATGAAGCCAAAAGAAAACGGTGATTCAATAATTGAATATGGTTAGTTGTAATTAGTTGAAAACGAGTAAGAGTAGACGGGAAGTCACTTTAACGTTTTTGTTTTGATAGAACATATTCAAAGAGGATATACCACACGTGTGTAAATAAACTTTATGCAAGTAAATTGGGAAGAAATAGAGTAAGATAAATGTACGCTTCCGCAAATAAGAAGATAATTGAGTTATGAAGAGTCGTTGAACTAAAGTCATATGATCGTAGATTGGAAGAAGTATGACAATACCAAGGAACTTAGGGTATTTTTTATGACACCTTTCGTGTATTTTCATAAGAAAATACATTTGATTGAAAAAGCTTGTAAAATATGGTTATTCATTGAGATATTGGATTAAGAGAAAACTGTTTAAAAGAAGATAAATCATGATTAAAACAGTAAAAGTTATGTTAGAGACTAGTGAGCAGTGTAGTGGTATAAAGGAAAGTGATGCGAATTTACTTCTTTTATGTGTAATGAATGATGGTTAGCTATGATCGGTATTATAGAATCGGTTCGTGAGGACACGAACGATCCAACAGGGGGAGAGTTGTAACACCCCAAATTTCAAGATATTTTTCTAGTAATTAATAAGTAACTTTTATTAACGTTTTATATGTATGATCTAAGAATAAATGTATAAGAAAGGTTAGAAGTGACTTGAAATATTATTATTTTTAATAATAATAAGTGTTGGTGGTCGTGGGCCAAAAATAGTAAGTCGAAATGCTTAACGGTTAACTTTTCGATAAGTTGTTATTTTGGAGCTGTTTTGTAAAACGAGCATAACTTGCTCATATTTTCTCGGATTGAGGTGATTCAAAAACCCAGACGTCCGTAATTAAATATGTGACAACTTTCGTGTTTTAAGTTTTTCAAAATTCTGCCCCGATTAACGGGAAACGGGTCAAATATGAGTTAAAGTGGGGTTTGACAGCTTTTGTATATTGAGGGACTAGTTGTGTAAAAGTACCAAAAACGTTTTTGAGCACCAAAATCAGATTTTGGAGCTCATTTCCAGCTTTTGTATATGTGTGTGGGATGGGTGACGAACAAGGAAGGGCAAGAGGAGCAAAATTGAAGCTCAAATCTTCCATGCAATCATAAATTTGTAGTCTAGAGCCCCTTTCAACAAGTATACAACCCACTAGTTCATCACCATCTCTTCTTTGTGCACAATTAGGGTTCTCAAATCCTAAAATTGAAGGTATGAACTCTATGCTTGAAATTGGGTTAAATGTATGTTTGATTGTGTCTAAACCATGTTTAATTATGAAGTTCATACCTTATAAAAGTTAATTTCATGTTGTTTGGTTGAATTGATTTAGTTTATGCACAAAATTGAACAAGAACAAGTCTTGTGTGAAAATGATGATTTTAAAGAGTTGTGTTTTGCTAGATATGTGAAAATGTACATCAAGTGTTTGTTAAAATGCCTAAGAGAAGAACTAGTAATGTCATGATGTTATTAGCGTTGTATGATGATTTAGTTGTGTTAAAAACTATTTCTAATAGTGTTATTAGTACATGAAAGTAACTTGGCTTTGTTGGGGATGTTTAGGTGTTGAATTGGTTTAGAATTGGTTTAAGTATGATAAAATTCGTAGCTAAGAAAAACTGCACAAAACTTGATTTTGTAAAAATCATATAAAATCAACCGTAGCTCCGTTTAGGGCGTGTGAGCACTTTTCGGAAAGGGCTTTGAGTGTCCTTTCCAATGAACAAGTCTTTAAATGCTGAACAGAGACTTAAATGGGTCAGAATCTGCTGTGAATGTAGGGCTGTCCAAATGGTGGAATTGTGTAAAATTTGTATAAAGTGTTATTGTTTGGAATTTTGGGCATGTTGTAAGTGTTCATGTTATTAGAGAGTTATTTGGACATGAATTACCACTTGAAGTGTAGTGGTTCAAGTCCCTTTCTTGAGTCAAAATCGGTCAAAAGCTTAATTGGGTTAAAATTAAGCTAGTAGCCACTTTGATGCCTAATGGCGTTATGAGCGGATTTATGTGTCAAGCAAGTTATTAATATGATTGGCATTGTGATTAGGAGCTAATCAAAGGAAGAAAAGAGGCCAAGTGTGCAAAAGAGGCCAAGGTGAGTACATAGGTAAATTTATGTTTGAATAACGATTTAATTATGTATTCGATATTATGATGTGTTTTTCGTTATATCATGAATATTATGATTGAGAAGACCAAGTATTTTGTTTAAGGTAAGTTATCAAGTTAAAGATTTTGATGAACTTAATTTTATTAGTCTATGTTATGGTTGTTAATGGGTACTTAATGATGAATGCGGTAGATGATATTATGATTTGTTAAGTTTGCTAATATAATTTCAAGATGTTAAAGAAGTCTTTCAAGAATTTTAGTAGTAAAGGAGTTCGGATAGAGTGACGAGATATGAGTCTATGATAGACCAATGAAGAAGGAACTACACTGGGACAAGTCGGTCATGAGGGTCACGACAGGTAAGTGGGGATATACTTGTACATACAAGGTGCGCAAGGTAAGTATTATGTGATTGATGATTTACGATTATTGTGGAGTTCTTTTTATGAATGTAATATGTTGTAGATATGTGTTGTTATGATGTATTAGTGATGAAGCGTATTATGTGTTCGTGAATCAAGGACATACAAACTCTACTAAAAGAGATTAGCTACCAAGAAGACGGTTCACGGAGGATAATTATCGCTATTTATAGTGTGCCAAGTTTATGGGCACTTATTCTTAATTCTCTATGTTACTCACTAAGCATTGAGCTTACTATATTCGTTGTTGTCATGTATGTAGGTACTTGAAAAGTGGCAAAAGATCATATGTGGACTTCATGAATGTATTGGGACAAGTGAAGAAAATGAATCTCCCAAGTTCTTAAAGGTATATAGTAAGTGTTGAAGATGTAGCGATTTCACACGAAACTTAAGTAAGAAGTTAGCTCAAGTAAGTAAAAGCAACTTTCTAAATCTTACTTTTATTATGATTATGACCTATGTTATTGAATGCGGATGATCATGTGTTCAAATGTTCGCAATTCAAGGTTGTTTTGCTTTAGAGTTTTCAAGTATGACCAAATTGGTTTTATAAGTGGAATTGTGAGTCTCAAAAATTGAATCATGCTTTAGGTAATTACATGTGTTGACGTCTTTAGTTATGTCGTTAAACAATTTGGAGTAAACATGTAGTCAAAGATTTTGTAATAAGGTTAGTGAAAGGTTTAAGTATGTTTAGATGAAGTGTGATAGATAATGGAACGAGCCAAATGGGTCAAGTTTGACATATAAGCCGATATGGGTTAAAACGATACGTTAATTGGTGTAATAGGTCGTGAGTGATCGAGTGACTTTGTGTCTCGTTAACATATTGGTGAAAATGTGGTTTTGATAATAAGTTGCAGATCAGTACCAGCGGCCGTGTAATGTCGCGCCGCGACACAACATGTCGCGCCGCGACATATCGAATGTTTCAAATACAGAAGGGCTGTTAAGCAGGAATGATTTCCTTTGAAATGTCGCGCCGCGACCAAGGGATGCCGCGCCGCGGCATATCACTTGGTCTGGGCGGACATTTGTTTAAAAAAAAAAAAAAAAAAAAAATTTCGATCGTTTCATGGCGTTAAATAAAGCTTTATTTATTAATAAATGAATTATAGTAATTACTCTAATTAATATTTTAAAAATATTTAAAATATAAAATGACGATATTTAAACTATATAATAATCATGTATAAATTTTGGAAATCATTTTGTGTCAAATTGACTTTTGTTGACTTTTGCATATTAGACTCGAGCATTAGGATTGTGGTACACTATGATTTAATCTAAATTATTAGATAAATATTAATCAACATATAAATATATATAATTAATATAGGTTCGTGAATCCGAGGACAACATTGTACTTGTTCAATGATGTTATATGTATTTTTACTACAAAATACAGTATGGTGAGTTTCATTTGCTCCCTTTTTACTCATTACACTTTTGGGCTGAGAATATACGCAAATGCTTTATTAACTGTTTTATAATATTTATATGCGTGAGTTCATTTGATCCCTCTTTACTCATTACATTTTTGGGCTGAGAATACATGTAAATGCTTTATTAACTGTTTTACAATATTTATATACGCGAGTTTCATTTGCTCCCTTTTTAATGCTTTTGCAATATATATTTTTGGGACTGAGAATACATGCGCTGTTTTATAAATGATTTACAAAATAGACACAAGTACGTGAAACTACATTCTATGGTTAAATTATCGAAATCGAATACTGGTAATCTAAGAATTAGGGAACAGACACCCTAATTGATGCGAATCCTAAAGATAGATCTATTGTGTCAAGACCCGTCCTAATCCATCAGGACGAAGTCCATATCGATTATAAACGATTCACAACAGTTGATTACATCGCAAGGTACTTGACCTCTATATGATACATTTTACAAACATTGCATTCGTTTTTGAAAAGACAATCTTTCTTTACATCGAAAGTTAATAGGCATGCATACCATTTCATAATATATCCAACTATAATTGACTTGATAATAATCTTGATGAACTCGACGACTCGAATGCAACGTCTTTTGAAATATGCCATGAATGACTCCAAGTAATATCTATAAAATGAGCAAATGCACAGCGAAAGATTTCTTTCGTACCTGAGGATAAACATGCTTTAAAGTATCAACCAAAAGGTTGGTGAGTTCATTAGTTATACATAAAATAATCATTTCCATCGTTTTAATAGACCACAAGATTTCATTTTCAGTTCTCATAAATATACGTCCCATACATAGAGACAAAAATATCATTCATATGGATTGAACACCTGGTAATCGACATTCACAATATACATATAAGAATATCCCCATCATTCCGGGATCCTCCATCGGACATGATATAAATTTCGAAGTACTAAAGCATCCGGTACCTTGGATGGGGCTTGTTGGGCCCGATAGATCTATCTTTAGAGTTCGCGTCAATTAGGGTGTCTGTTCCCTAATTCTTAGATTACCAGACTTAATAAAAAGGGGCATATTCGATTTTGATAATTCAACCATAGAATATAGTTTCACGTACTTGTGTTTATTTCGTAAAACAGTTATAAAAGCAGTGCATGTATTCTCAGTCCCAAAAATATATATTGCAAAAACATTTAAAAGGGGATTAATGAAACTCACATTACTGTATTTTGTAGTAAAAATACATATGACGACATTGGACAATGCAGGGTTGGCCTCGGATTCACGAACCTATATCATTTGTATATTTATTAATATACATTGTTGTAATCGAACAAATATACATATAAATTCATTAGTTATATCCTTTTTATAAAATAATATATATATGTTTCTTATATTCAATTTTGTTATATAAAAATATTACTCTTGTTAGGTTATATGTATTAAATAAATTTTTAATATATATATAAATATATATGTATATGTATATATCATTTGTATATTAATAATAATAGTGGTCAGAATAATATTAATAGTGGTTAAAATGATAATAAATGTAATACTTAATATTACTAATAAGATACTAATTTTTATAATTCTATTAATGATAATAATAATGATATTAACAATTATAATTGTAAAAATATTAATTTTTCTGTTAATATTAGTTATGGTACTGATTTTAGTAATTACATAATAATAATACTAATAATTGTAATCATATTAATAATAATGTTAATACATATGTTATTATTAATAATGATAACATTGATATTTATATAATGATATTAATACTAATGTTTATGAAAGTAATAATAACTTTGATTATTTTTGTAATAGTAATAATAATAATAATAATAATAATAATAATAATAATAATAATAATAATAATAATAATAATAGTAATCTTACTCCTATCTTTAATAATAATACATATTTTTGTATTAGTAATAATTATATTACTTGTAATAACATTAATCACAATTAATAATAATAATAACAACAATAATAATCATAACAATAATAATCATATTAATGATAATAATAATTACTATTAATAAGTAATAATAATAATAGTGATAATAAATAAATAAATGAAGACTACCTCAATGGGATGGAGTCCAAAAAAAAATGAAAACAGCCCATAACCGGGCTCCAACCCATGACCTCCCGCACACCAACACCCTCTCTAACCATTACTCTACCTTCTCATTTCTGTTTTATTACGCCCAGCAAAAACATTAACCCGTATTTCCAGTGTCATCTTCTTCATCATTATTAGTCAATCAGAGACACCATTTTTAACAATCAGTGATTTAATTCAATTGTTTTAGGATACTAAATTAGTTCCTAATCGTTCCAAAAGTGAGATAACAAATTAACAAACGCGAAAAAAAAAAAATACAGCTACTGCTGTTCGAAGTTTAAAGGAAAAAAAAATGATTTCGAGATTAACAATGTTTTAGGCAGAAGTTATAAAACGAAATAAGTTTAAATTCACCTTTTGAAACTATTGGGTCGTTAATTGCAGGTAATTCTCAACAACCAACTCAAATTTTTGCAAGAACAGATTCGTTGACCTTTTAAGATTAAAACATTGACTGCCAAATTCGTAATGTATATAAAGAATTGATACCTACGATTTTGAATAAAGTTTGAGTAACATAATCCTAACAAAACTGCAATTTTAGATTTTGCAGTTTTGTTAAAAATCGAGTTTTTAATAGGCGTGGCCAAGAACAGAGAAGAAAAGAAAACCATATCTTCATTTTTCTTTTTAAATCCTTCAAATTGCAGTCTGTAATATCTAATGTGCCCTTGAATAATTGGTGTATAAATCTGATTCGATTGTTTGAAGTCGACAGGTAACAAAATTTGACAACAAGGACATGAAATCTTTAATCAGAAAAATAAAAGGTGATTCTGATGGAGATGGCTACAGGATTTTTTTGGTACCTGATTGTATTCTATCGTGCAAGACTAAAGGAAAAGAAACAAAACCATTTACAATATGATTGAGATAGGAAACCGACTTTTTACCATTTAAATTTATATAAAATAGTATTAGTAATTAATAAAACTAATACTAATAAATCTGTTAGTACTAATAATAATAATAAATGATAATGACAATAAGGATATTAATAAATGTAACAAAAATAATAATGATAATAATTTGTATTATTTTGTTAATAATCATAATAATATCTTTACTAATAATAATAACATCTAATTATAATGAAAATATTACAATTTACATGTTTCATTATTCATATCTATATAGTATATAGTAATATCAATAACTATATTTTAACTCTTAATTACTTCTAATATGTTAATGTTACAATTTATTATTTATGTAATGTTTTCTAATTATATAATATATAACTGAATATTTATACAATATATATATTACAATGTACATTTAATTATACATAGAATCATATCTATTTATATATAGATTTATATATATATATATATATATATATATATATATATATATATATATACTACTATATATATTTACAATTATGTTTCAAATGTTAACTAGATAACTATATATATATATATATATATATATATATATATATATATATATATATATATATATATATATATATATATATATATATATATATAATAAACAATTAACCACAAGTATAACATTATATATTTATTATTTTGATAACATTGACAAATTATGTTTGAACCATTTATATACAATATACTCTATATATTCAAAAGAATAAGTTTTAGTTATGTAAATCATTATTTTTTTTATAATAACTAAATTAATTAATAGTTCATTAATATATTTAATATAATTATTTACATATATAATTATTTACATATATAATTATTTATTTTTACATTCCACTATCTATTTAATTCGAATGATTAATTGATATTATACTAGTTCAAATTATTATATATACTTTTGTTTACATATATACCTATACATATACACATTTATATACATTTAGTTATTTACAAATAATTGTTCGTGAATCGTCGGGAATAGTCAAAGGTGAACTATATTCATGTAAATAGTTTCCAAAATTTTTGTGACTCAACATTATAGACTTTGCTTATCTTGTCGAAATCATATAAAGATTAAGTTTAAATTTAGTCGGAAATTCCCGGGTCATCACAGTACCTACCCGTTAAAGAAATTTCGTCCCGAAATTTGAGTGAGGTGGTCATGATTAACAATAAAAATGTTTTCATGACGAATATGAGTTGAAAATTAGAGTCTTATCATCATTGAGTAATATTGATAAAATAGTTCAATTACTCGAAGCCTACGAGTGAAGCTATCATTAAAAGAGTAAATCTAGAAAATAAATCTCGTCTTAACGTTTGACGTTGTCTCGATTGAATTCCAGAATTCAAGGGATTTAAAGAAAATCTGTGAAATCGATAAGATCTGATTCTTCGGTAAATGAGAAAATTAGGATCTCTTTAATTAAATGCGATGATCTATCTCGATTGCTCTGTCGGATGTTTCCATTATAAATGAACTTCTTCCATTCCATTACTTCCTACCACATCCCTTTTCTATTTTTTTTATTCATACTTTCCCATCATTAGTAAATATGCTTCATCCAATTTTAATTCTGGATATATTCCTGACTTTCACATCGATCATTCTCCTTTTTCATCTACCACCAGAGGAATCTATTTACTTCTACTTTGCTCTTAGAGTTATTGTGTTTATCATGCTCCCGTGTCTTTATATTGCTATTCGTATTAATATCCACGATTTGTAATCTCCGTGTTGTTATTGGGCTTTATATTTTCTCTTATATTTCGAAATCTCTGCTTCCGTTTTCTATAATCATTGTCATCCACAATTAATGCTCTCTCCTATTTTGCTGCAATTTATACAACTTTCTATTTCTTTTGGAGCTTTGTCCCTTCGTTTCTTCTTTTTATGATTGGACATCTCAGGTAATGGTCCAGAATTCGTAGATATGGAGTTTCGAATGAATTTAATGTTCTAAACAAGAAAGAATGTTATAGCACGATTTGATTTGTCAAATTACCAGAATCACTGAGAATAGAACTATCAAGAATATACTTTCTTGATATGTTCAGAAGTTAAGCAGAATGAAAGAGTTATGTAACATGACACATGATGATGTTATGATCTGTGAATCATCACGTCCCATTAGAACTCAACATGACTTACTGTAATATAATCACGTTGATCAAGTGTCATTATATTGTACTAACTCATGCATCAGTTCCCAACATTACTTCAATAACATTCATATTTTAAGCTCGAAAGTTTACAGAATATAGAAACTAACAGTTTCTATATGATGTAACACTGATAGCACGAAGAGATTAACGATTTCAGATAAGATTAGTTATGAAAATACACTCAGAAAAATATCGAAGATATTTATAATGAAAGATACGATAATATCTTTGAATAGCTAAGATTAAAGGATGATGGAGACTTTTGTCCGCAAGGGTTTAGAATAAGGAGCAAGATATTCGCTAAAGACTTCAGCATGCATTGAATCTTTTGGATTCTTTGAAGTCAAACTTATTCTTTGTGATTTGTCCACGGTTTCCTTCATAGTTTCGCATAATCCGCCTTTTGGTACTAAATTTTTCTATTGAATGTTTCCAATATAATGATACATATGAAGCACGAAGAGGTATATAATTTTGGACGAGAATATTTATGAAAATATCCTCAGAAATATCGAAGATATTGATGATGATATTTTGGAATTTCTAAGTTCGATGGTTGATAGAGAAAGATTTTCCTCAAGATTTTAACATGACTTCGGAGCAAGATATTCTCTAAAGATTTCAACGGATCCAGAATTATCTGGATTCTTTGAATACAGGGTATGGTCCTTGTATTTGTCCTTGGTCTCCTTCATGATTAACTTTATCTGTTTTCCAATTCCAACGTTTCTGAGCTTTTCCAACATATTATTCTTTATCATCAAACTTCTGACGACTAAGGTCGTTTACGGTTGCCTACAGTTTCTGCTGCTTCATTCAGCTTTTTCAACATTCAGAGTATCGATTCGTAAACTGGGTGCCTTTTTAAAATTTCAGAATTGAAGATCGTAATTCTAGGAGATAATTGTTATATGTATACATATAACTATTGATGTAGAAATGCTACGAGATTCGAAATACTGATTACTGATTCCCTTTAATTGGTATGGCAATTATTGTTACAGGTATAGTTGAATACAAGATGGGGTTTCAATGAATATAATGATTTTTCGGAAAGTCCAAATTCATTGAAGTTGCTGGTAATTTTACTGCTAATGTGGTGAAATATAAACGGTTCTTCGGTAACGATGACGACAGGAAAACTTATATATCGAGGTTATAATAAGGCTAATTCGAATGGAAGTTGAAGTTGATTTATTGAAGCTGTGATAAAATTGGCTAATTTGAAAAAGAGTTGCAATGTTATTTCGGTAATAACAATGCCAAAGGAGCTAACACAGACACGTGTTAAACTTTTACTTAGGGTCCAGGAGTTTTCAGGTGCATAACTATATGCGTCAATCTTTTCTTCCATACATGAAGTGCGGTTGATTCATCTTCTCAGTTTTTTCTTAATTGAGAGGTTTCAAGAATCATGAAAGATTTGAACGCAGATTGTAATCGTCGAGATACAAATGAAGTTTAAGATGAATTCAAGTGGCAAACTTGAAGAATGTTTAGTTTCATATGTTATAATCAATATTTTAATTCCTTTTAATTATCCAATGTTATTAGTCCACAGTAACAGTTCAATAATTCATATATAGTTTAATATACAATATTCGAATTAATTAATACGTGTCGTGACCCGTATACGTCTCAGACTCGATCACAACTCAAATTATATATGTTATTGTAGAATCAACCTCAACCCTGTATAGAGAACTCGATCATTACTACATATAGAGTGTCTATGGTTATTCCAAATAATATATATAAATGCGTCGATATGATATGTCAAAACCTTGTATACGTGTCCCGATATTTAAAGTGCGTAAAATAAATACAGAAATTAAATGACGATAAATAAAATTGCTAGAATATAAATTGTGATAAATAAACTACGATAAATAAATTACGATAATTAAATTACGATAAAATAAAATTTAATACGGAATTAACAGTTAGCTAGGAACAGTTAGCTAGGATCTTGTTAGCGTGGTTTCTTAACAAAATTTCATATTGTTAATTAGTCAGTTTCTAATCAATTTTTATTGTGTCCATTATTTCTTCATTATGCCACTTGTTGGATTCTGATAGATCAAAATCTAAATATGAAATTGAATTTGAATGAAAATAGTTATTCTTTGGTGAACGAATACTTAAATCGGTGGTTGTAAATAGGATAGTAAATGATCGTTGAATCAAATTCGAAGAATGTACAGTGTAACTTATTAATGTGAAATCTAAATATTCCTCGGGTATTACCTACCCGTTAAAATATTTTCACCATTAACAGTTTGTACAAGAGAATTTTTAATTACAATCTTTATGAAAACATATATACATATATATTTTCTTCAGATGTAATTATGGGTTTAATGAGTTAATATAACATTATACTCATTTGCTTTTCGGTTAGAATTAGAGTACATAATCTCTAAAACATTAGAGATTACATAATCATCATGTCAAACGAAGATAAATAATGTAGAACGATACGTAAATTGATGATTATAATCGATGTACAGAATGAGATGTTGAGGCATGGATTGTTGATGATACTGGTGTTGTTATTGATAGTATTGTTGGTGTCGGTGATGTTGTTGAAGCTGGTAGATTTTGCACCATACACTCCAAATTGATTAATCGAGCTCGAAGTTCGCTAACTTCTTCTATTATTCCGGGATGATTGTCGGTCGGAACGAGTGGATGAAAAAGGTTTAGAATCTTAGTTATGATATAGTCGTGGCGAGATATTCGTGAAATGAGGGTGAAAATGATGTTACGAACAGGTTCGCCGGTAAGTGCTTCAGGTTCTTCGCCAAAAGGTGAATTCGGTTAGTGGAAGGGATCGCCTTCTTCGCGTCTCCATTGATCAAGTCGACTACGAACTCATTTCCAATTCATCCAGAATAAATGATGGCTAATTGGTTGACTCATTCCAGTTACACTGCTTTCGAAGCTCGAGTGGAAATCCATTTTGGAATAGCTGTCGGAATAACTATCGGAATAGCTATCGAAATCTGAGGGACTCGAACTGGTTGAGGGATTCATCTCGTACGATTAAATGAAGTATTTTCGATGCGAATTAGATTATAGGATGTAGATTAGTACCCTGCAATACATAATTTACATATGCATATATAATACTAAAATCCCATAAGCTACGGAGGAATCTACGGAAGCTGTCAGGCAAAGGTAACAATAACAGATACGCTAAGATATGAATTTATCTATACACTGTCTATGCAATAAAGGCAGTAAGACGTGTCTTAGACTTTAAGGATGATAAGAAAATAATTTTTCGACACTAAATGATAAGCAAAACTTTTGACATGCAGACACGGTCGAAGTCCAGACTCACTAATGCATTCTAACGACTATCAGTTAGACTCACTAATGCAAGACCTGGTTCGCTAAGACCATCGCTCTGATACCAACTGTCAAGACCCGTCCTAATCCATCCGGACGAAGTCCATATCGATTATAAATGATTCACAACAGTTGATTACATCGCAAGGTACTTGACCTCTATATGATACATTTTACAAACATTACATGCGTTTTTGAAAAGACAATCTTTCTTTACATCGAAAGTTAACAGGCATGTATACCATTTCGTAATATATCCAACTATAATTGACTTGATAATAATCTTGATGAACTCGATGACTCGAATGCAACGTCTTTTGAAATATGCCATGAATGACTCCAAGTAATATCTATAAAATGAGCAAATGCACAGCGAAAGATTTCTTTCGTACCTGAGGATAAACATGCTTTAAAGTGTCAACTAAAAGGTTGGTGAGTTCATTAGTTATACATAAAATAATCATTTCCATCGTTTTAATAGACCACAAGATTTCATTTTCAGTTGTCATAAATATACGTCCCATACATAGCGACAAAAATATCATTCATATGGATTGAACACCTGGTAATAGACATTCACAATATACATATAAGAATATCCCCATCATTCCGGGATCCTCCATCGGACATGATATAAATTTCGAAGTACTAAAGCATCCGGTACCTTGGATGGGGTTTGTTGGGCCCTATAGATCTATCTTTAGAGTTCGCGTCAATTAGGGTGTCTGTTCCCTAATTCTTAGATTACCAGACTTAATAAAAAGGGGCATATTCGATTTCGATAATTCAACCATAGAATATAGTTTCACGTACTTGTGTCTATTTCGTAAAACAGTTATAAAAGCAGCGCATGTATTCTCAGTCCCAAAAATATATATTGCAAAAACATTTAAAAAGGGAGTAATGAAACTCACATTACTGTATTTTGTAGTAAAAATACATAGGACGACATTGGACAATGCAGGGTTGGACTCGGATTCACGAACCTATATCATTTGTATATTTATTAATATACATTGTTGTAATCGAACAAATATATATATAAATATAAATTCATTAGTTATATCCTTTTTATAAAATAATATATATATGTTTCTTATATTCAATTTTGTTATATAAAAATATTACTCTTGTTAGGTTATATGTATTAAATAAAGTTTTAATATATATATAAATATATATATGTATATGTATATATCATTTGTATATTAATAATAATAGTGCTCAGAATAATATTAATAGTGGTTAAAATGATAATAAATATAATACTTAATATTACTAATAAGATAGTAATTTTTATAATTCTATTAATGATAATAATAATGATATTAACAATTATAATTGTAAAAATATTAATTTTTCTGTTAATATTAGTTATGGTACTGATTTTAGTAATTACATAATAATAATAATACTAATAATTGTAATCATATTAATAATAATGTTAATACATATGTTATTATTAATAATGATAACATTGATATTTATATAATGATATTAATACTAATGTTTATGAAAGTAATAATAACTTTGATTATTTTTGTGATAGTAATAATAATAATAATAATAATAATAATAATAATAATAATAATAATAATAATAATAATAATAATAATAATAATAATAATAATAATAATAATAATAATAATAATAATAATAATAATAGTAGTAGTAATCTTACTCCTATCTTTAATAATAATACATATTTTTGTATTAGTAATAATTATATTACTTGTAATAACATTAATCACAATTAATAATAATAATAACAACAATAATAATCATAACAATAATAATCATATTAATGATAATTACTATTAATAAGTAATAATAATAATAGTGATAATAAATAAATAAATGAAGACTACCTCAAAGGGATGGAGTCCAAAAAAAAAATGAAAACAGCCCATAACCGGGCTCAAACCCATGACCTCCCGCACACCCAACACCCTCTCTAACCATTACTCTACCTTCTCATTTCTGTTTTATTACGCCCAGCAAAAACATTAACCCGTATTTCCAGTGTCATCTTCTTCATCATTATCAGTCAATCAGAGACACCATTTTTAACAATCAGTGATTTAATTCAATTGTTTTAGGATACTAAATTAGTTCCTAATCGTTCCAAAAGTGAGATAACAAATTAACAAATGCTAAAAAAAAAAAATACAGCGACTGCTGTTCGAAGTTTAAAGAAAAAAAAATGATTTCGAGATTAACAATGTTTTAGGCAGAAGTTATAAAACGAAATAAGTTTCAATTCACCTTTTGAAACTATTGGGATCGTTTATTGCAGGTAATTCTCAACAACAAACTCAAATTTTTGCAAGAACAGATTCGTTGACCTTTTAAGATTAAAACATTGACTGCCAAATTCGTAATGTATATAAAGAATTGATACCTACGATTTTGAATAAAGTTTGAGTAACATAATCCTACAAAACTGCAATTTTAGATTTTGCAGTTTTGTTAAAAATCGAGTTTTTAATAGGCGTGGCCAAGAACAGAGAAGAAAAGAAAACCGTATCTTCATTTTTCTTTTTAAATCCTTCAAATTGCAGTCTGTAATATCTAATGTGCCCTTGAATAATTGGTGTATAAATCTAATTCGATTGTTTGAAGTCGACAGGTAACAAAATTTGACAACAAGGACATGAAATCTTTAATCAGAAAAATAAAAGGTGATTCTGATGGAGATGGCTACAGCATTTTTTTGGTACCTGATTGTATTCTATCGCGCAAGACTAAAGGCAAAGAAACAAAACCATTTACAATATGATTGAGATAGGAAACCGAATTTTTACCATTTAAATTTATATAAAATAGTATTAGTAATTAATAAAACTAATACTAATAAATCTGTTAGTACTAATAATAATAATAAATGATAATGACAATAAGGTTATTAATAAATGTAACAAAAATAATAATGATAATAATTTGTATTATTTTGTTAATAATCATAATAATATCTTTACTAATAATAATAACATCTAATTATAATGAAAATATTACAATTTACATGTTTCATTATTCATATCTATATAGTATATAGTAATATCAATAACTATATTTTAACTCTTAATTACTTCTAATATGTTAATGTTACAATTTATTATTTATGTAATGTTTTCTAATTATATAATATATAACTGAATATTTATACATTATATATATTACAATGTACATTTAATTATACATAGAATCATATATATATATATATATATATATATATATATATATATATATATATATATATATATATATATATATATATATATATATATATAATAAACAATTAACCACAAGTATAACATTATATATTTATTATTTTGATAACATTGACAAATTATGTTTGAACCATTTATATACAATATACTCTATATATTCAAAAGAATAAGTTTTAGTTATGTAAATCATTATTTTTTTTTCATAATAACTAAATTAATTAATAGTTCATTAATATATTTAATATAATTATTTACATATATAATTATTTATTTTTACATTCCACTATCTATTTAATTCGAATGATTAATTGATATTATACTAGTTCAAATTATTATATATACTTTTGTTTACATATATACCTATACATATACACATTTATATACATTTAGTTATTTACAAATAATTGTTCGTGAATCGTCGGGAATAGTCAAAGGTGAACTGTATTCATGTAAATAGTTTCCAAAATTTTTTGTGACTCAACATTATAGACTTTGCTTATCTTGTCGAAATCATATAAAGATTAAGTTTAAATTTAGTCGGAAATTCCCGGGTCATCACATATTGGGCCCAACAAGCCCCATCCAAAGTACCGAATGCTTTAGTACTTCGAATTATATCATGTCCGAAGGAGGATCCCGGAATGATAGGGGATATTCTATATGCATCTTGTTAAGGTCGGTTACCAGGTGTTCATCATATGAATGATTTTTATCTCTGCAGTTTGCAAAATGCCTGATGTGAGATAGTTGTTATGAAATATGAAATCTTGTGGTCTATTAAAATGATAAAAATGAAATGATTTCTATAAACTAATGAACTCACCAACTTTTTGGTTGACACTTTTAAGCATGTTTATTCTCAGGTTTGAAAGAAATCTTCCGCTGTGCATTAGCTCATTTTAAAGATATTACTTGGAGTCATTCATGACATATTTCAAAAGACGTTGCATTCGAGTCGTTGAAGTTCAATAGAGATTATTATTAAGTAAATGACAGATTAGATCATTTGTAGTTTGAATATTATAAAATGATATGCATACTTGTCAACTTTCGATGTAAATGAAAGTTTGTCTTTTAAAAACGAATGCAATGTTTGTAAAATGTATCATATAGAGGTCGATGTAATCAACTATTGTAATTCATTTATAATCGATGTGGACTTCGTCCGAATGGATTAGGGCGGGTTGTTAAAGTTGGTATCAGAGCGGTGGTCTTAGCGAACCAGGTCTGCATTAGTGTGTCTAACTGATAAGTCGTTAGGATATATTAGTGAGTCTGGACTTCGACCGTGTCTGTATGTCAAAAGTTTTACTTATCATTTTCTGTCAAAAATCATCTACTTATCATCCGTAGGAAATTACCTGCTTATCATTCTTAAGTCTAGACACGTCTTACTGCATTGATTGCATAAATAGTGTATAGACAAAATTCATATCTTAGTGTATCTGATAATTCATATCTATGCGTATCTGTTACTGTAAAATTTGCCTGACATATTCCGTAAATTCCTCCGTAACCTACGAGATCTTTTGCTCTATATATATAGATATTCTATGTAATTAGAATACTATCCGATAGCCAAAAATCATTCCAATCGAAAAATACTTTATTTAATCATACGAAATGGAATTCATCATTAGTTCAAGTTCCTCGGATTCCAAAATGGAATCCCACTCAAGCACCGAAAGCAGTGTGATCGGAATGGATCAACCAATCAGTTATCACCTATTCTGGATAAATTAGGGATGGGTTCGTAGCCTCCTCGATCATTGGAGACAAGAAGAAGGTGATCCCTTCTATCCACCAAATTGCCCTCTTGATGATGAACCTGAAGCACTTACAGGTGAACCTGTTCGAGAAATCATTTTCTCTCTCATTTCCAGAGTATCTCGTCACGATTATATACTACATCAAATTCTTGATTTTATTTATCCGCTCGTCCCAACCGACAATTACCCCGGTGTAAAAGAAGAAGTCAACGAGCTTCGCGCTCAGGTAGTTGCTTTAGAAAATATGGTGCGAAGGTTACAAACACCATCAGCAGCACCAGCAGCATAACCAGTACCACCAGTAATATCCACATCGCAAGCCCCTATACCATAAGCACCGGCAACATCACCGGCATTAATGGTACCACCATCATCAACACCAACAGTATCATTACCACCACCAACAATCACATCCGCATCACACGCCTCAATATCACAATCGGTACCTTGGATATCAACATCACATGCACCATAGATACCAAGGAGTACCAACAACAACAAACGATGAAGTATTAATTCATAACCTCATCGGAGAAACATCCTGCGGTGATTATGTAATCTCTAAAGTCTTAGAGATTATCTAGTTCAGCCTTAACCATAGATCAGATAAGTAAACAGAGATGATAGAAACCCTGATAAGAATGGTTCTCGATTTACAAGCTAGACTTGTTTTAATAGCATCAACAGTACTCTTAGCCTCACCAACACAGTCAGTGCTGCCAACACCGTTAGAATCGTCAGCACCTCTAACATCACAAACTCCGTCAGTTCAAGAATCACCGTGGACATCATTACGAATCAACAACGAGTATATTGTATCAACGAGTTATGAAGTATGAAGTCAGTTCCTCTGAAGATTTTATACGTATATCTTATATATATATATATATATATATATATATATATATATATATATATATATATATATATATATATATATATATATATATATATATATATATATATATATATATATATATATATATATATATATATATAATTTTAAACCATGATAAATCCTTCTGTACTAAGCTATTATATATGGAACTTAACTATCCGGTTAATTCATATTACTAATATGCTATGATGTACATTCTTCGTTAGCATTAATCATTGTTAACCACAATCTCTGCTTCAACTCAATGAATTTTATTTCATAATAAATCAAGTGTATTGTTCAAATATATGTTTGATTTTTATAATTTCATCATCGATGTACTCGAAACTTTTCAAACCACATCATTCGTACCCTGAGAAGTTAACAAGAGTTCCACGAACACCAACATCAGGCACCAACAAAATAACGAAGTATTGATTCATAATTTAAATTTCATTAAAGAAATATTCTGCGAAGAATATGTGGTTCCTAATAGTTTTGGAAATTACTTATTCTAGCTCAAACCGAAAAGCAAATGAGACTAATATCATATTAACTCATTAAATCCATGATTTACATCTGAAGAAAATATATATGTAAGTATATTTTCATAAAGATTGTAATTAAAAATTCTCTTGTACAAAAGATTAGTTGTGAAATTTTTTTTAACGGGTAGGTAATACCCGAGAGATATATAAATTCACAATTAATATGTTATATTCTTCAAATCTAATTCAGCAAATCATCCATTATACTTTCTACTTTCACAACAATATTCAATCTTTTATAGAAATCAAAACAACTATACTCATTCAAGATCTAGTTACATATTTTGATTTTGAAATCACAAAATTCAATTCGAGATATAATCAGTATTATCACTTTTAGATTCCTACATCTTTCAAAGCTATACTTTGACTTCAAAACTGTGCTAGAACGTCATATGTATATCAATGATTACAGTCTGTGTTTAAACCCTTCGGAATTCCCGAAGACACTTTAAATAATGAACCATTGAGATGATGATCCAACCACATGTTAACCACCGTTATGCACCTGGAAAACCCTTGGAACCTAAGTAAAGGTTAACATGTAACCGCGCCAGATCCTTTGGTATTTATTAGCAAAAATAATCTTGCGATTCCTTTTCAAAGAAACCAGTTTTGTCACAGCTCCAGCAAGTCCACTTCGACTTTTATTCGAAGTAGTCGTATTATAACTCGGATATATACGATTACCCTTTTGTTACCGGGGAACCATTTATGTTCCACCACATTATCAGCAAATGTACCAGCAACTTCATTACCCTCTGACTTTAGCTTCTCCGAAAAGTCATTATATTTATTCATTAAAACCCTATCATATACTCATCCGTGTCTTGTAACAAAAATTGCCATGCCAATTACCGAGAATCAGTAATCAGTATTTTGAAATCTCACAGCGTTTTCACTTCAACAGATATATATATATATATATATATATATATATATATATATATATATATATATATATATATATATATATATATATATATATATATATATATATATATATATATATATATATACCCATATAACGTCTATCTCCTAAACCTACATATTTCAAATGTGAAGTTTCTGAAAAACACCTCAGCCTACGAATCAGTACTATTAAGTTTCGAAAAAGACTGAAGAAGTGGCAAGGACGGTAGACAGCAATTACGGTCAGAAGTTTGATAATAAATAATAGTAGATTGGAAGAGCTCAAAAAAAAATTAAAATAAAATAAAATAAAATTTGGAACTGGAAAATGGATTGAGCAAAGTATGAAAGAGGCTGTGAACAAATCACAAAGACTGGAACTGCCTTCAAAGAATCCAAATGATTCAGTGTCTGCTGAAGTCATTAATGAATACCTTGCTCCTGACTCTAAACTTGTGTGGATGATATTCTTCATCATCCTCTGATCTTAGATATTATAAGATGTGACAACCCAGAAATTTCCAACCAAATTTAAACTTTAATATTTATATGTTTCCGACACGATAAGCAATATTTGTTAAGTTAAATTTCAAGAATTTTAAACTATGTTCATACATTCATTCAACCTCGACCAAGTTCCAATGATTCACGAACCATTAAACGAATATGATTATATATGTATATGTGTATATATATTATAACTTGAAACGTAAACAAAATATTAGATTAAATACTTTATATGATTGTATCTGTTTCAAAATGTTTATCAATGGAATAAGAAGATAAGATCAAATGATTGAATTATCAGATATATTGAATTATGATTACAAGTCTCTGTTGAAAGGCCCACATTGATTTGAGAAATCTTTCCATTTTAACAATATTCGGAAAATGGTAAAGTGATTTATAAATAAGAACAAATTGTCAATCATTGAGAACTAGACAAAGGATAGTGGAAGATTGAATCTCATAAAGACTCGATTGATCTATTTAGTTTCAAACGTACAAAAACGTTTTCAGTTTAAAAAGAACTTTATTATTAAAACTTATATAACTTTTATAAATATCTAGAACCACTTTTGATAACTCATTACTTAACTAGTATGAAAAAGATAACGATATTTATATTTTATTTTATTAAATATATATAACGATTTAAATTAATATTATATATATTTATACGCGTATTATACGTACATAGTTTTATACTTTTACTATACTTAAACTTTACCTTTACTTTATTTTTACTTTACTTTAACTTTAATAATTCACTTTAATAATTCATACTTTAATAATTCACTTTAATAATTCATACTTTAATAATTCACTTTAATAATTCATACTTTAATAATTCACTTTAATAATTTAAAAATCTATTATAAATAGAATTCATTAGGTTTCATTATTTCATAGAAACTTAAAAATATTTTTCTCTAAACTCTCTCAATCGATTTACATATATATATATATTTACTCTATATTATTTCAAGATATTATTAGTATACATAAAATATTACGACAGAGTGCTGTCCGAGTGATTTTGAAATTGTTTTTCGAGTGGGATAGGATTAAGGAAATTATGGGTTATAGCTATGGAGGTGATTAAGTATGGTTCATGGGTATGCTCATGAGATCAATATAGTGTTTATCATTTTCGTTGCGTCTACGTACCTTTCCTGCAATATTGAATCTTAATATTGATACGTGAGTACTCATAATTTAACTTTTACATACTAATAGTGTATCCCTGACTAGTGCTCGAGTATTTAGGATTATGCATGCTTGTACTTTTGATATTGCCCTTAGACAGGTTAGGTTGAATCTTGAATTAGTTACACTTGCGGTTGAGATAAAGTATAAGATATGCATGTCCTTGGAAAGCTAGCGAAAAATTAAGAACTTTTCCTTTAGATATCGAATGGTTTCGATGAACGGATTAGAAGTTATAATCAATTGAATTTTCGATATTTTTATTAAAAATGATTATTATTATTATCGTCATTTTTATCGTCGTTCTAGTTTTAACTTATTATTATCATTATTATTATCTTTATTAATAAAAGGGATTTATCATTAAAAATTGTTATTTTTTTATTATTACTATCGTTATTATCGTTAAAGTTATAATTAGTATTATTATTATTATTATTATCCAATTATTATTATTATTATTATTATTATTATTATTATTATTATTATTATTATTATTATTATTATTATTATTAATATTATTATTATTATTATTATTATTATTATTATTATTATTATTATTATTGGTATTATTATTATTATTATCATTATTAATATATATATCATTATTTAAAAATGGTTATTGTTATTGTTATTATTATTATTATTATTACTATATTATCATTAAGATAATTATTAGTATTATCGTTAATAATGTTATAGTAACTATCATTATTAATATTAGTGTAATTAAAACAAATATTTGTAACACCTAATTATTTTGATTACTATTATTATCATTATTATGAACACGATATAAAAGACGATTAAAAGCTATTAAACGAAACGATTAGGAAATAATGGGTAAGAGTATCATGATGAAATTAAAATATTATAAGATATTGATTTAGATAAAATTATCGTTCTTTCTATTTTTATCATTACTATTATTATTAAAAGTATCGTTAGTATTAAAACTATCATTTTAACAAAAATATCATTTTAATAGAAATGTCATTGTTACTATAAAATATCATTATTATTATTATTATTTTAAATAGAATTATTATTTTAAAGATAATATTAAAAATTATCTTAAATATTAAAGTTATCATAATTAGAATTATCGTTTTATCATAATGTCATCTTAGTAATTATAAATATTGATATTTTTATAATAATAATTATTATTACAATATAATATAACTTTTACTTACTATCATTATAGATATTACTTTATCAAATAAATATGTAATACAAACATATTTTACTACGTGTAATAACTTACTTTAATAATACCTATCATATTATCTTTATGATATTAAATGAACCCTATAAATGTTATTACTTAATATATATAAATTTAATATAAAATTTTATTTATTAATAAATAAATTATATTATTTACTCTGATAAATCTTTTAAAAATATTTAAAAATATAAAATGACGATGTTTAAACTATATATTAATCATGTATAGATTTTTGGAAATTATTTTGAGTCAAATTTACTTTTGTTGACTTTTGCATATTAGTCTCGAGCATTAGGATTGTGGTACACTATGACTTGACCTAACTTTTTAGACAAATATTGACCAACACATAAATATATATAATTAATTTAGGTTCGTGAATCCGAGGCCAACCTTGCACTTGTTCAATGACGTTATATGTATTTTTACTACGAAATACAGTATGGTGAGTTTCATTTGCATTTTTACCCTTTATATTTTTGGGACTGAGAATACATGCGCTTTTATAAATGTTTGACGAAATAGACACAAGTAATTAAAACTACATTCTATGGTTGAATTATCGAAATCGAATATGCCCCTTTTTATTAAAGTCTGGTAATCTAAGAATTAGGGAACAGACACCCTAATTGACGTGAATCCTAAAGATAGATCTATTGGGCCTAACAAACCCCATCCAAAGTACCGGATGCTTTAGTACTTCGAAATTTATATCATGTCCGAAGGAGGATCCCAGAATGATAGGGGAAATTCTTATATGTATCTAGTTAATGTCGGTTACCAGGTGTTCACCATATGAATGATTATTTTTGTCTCTATGCATGGGACGTATATTTATGAGAACTGGAAATGAAATTCTTGTGGTCTATTAAAATGATGGAAATAAATGATTATGATAAACTAATGAACTCACCAACCTTTTGGTTGACACTTTAAAGCATGTTTATTCTCAGGTTTTCAAGAAATCTTCCGCTGTGCATTTGCTCATTTTAAAGATATTACTTGGAGTCTTTCATAGCATATTTCGAAGAACGTTGCATTCGAGTCATTGAGTTCATCAAAGATTATTATTAAATAAATTTATAGTTGGATAGTGGATATTATGAAATGGTATGCATGCCTATCAATTTTTGATGTAAAGAAAGATTGTCTTTTAAAAACGAATGCAATGTTTGTAAAATGTATCATATAGAGGTCAAATACCTCGCAATGTAATCAACTATTGTGAATCGTTTATAATGTATATGAACGGGTCCTTTCAGTTGGTATCAGAGCAGTGGTCTTAGCGAACCAGGTCTGCATTAGTGTGTCTAACTGATAAGTCGATAGGATGCATTAGTGAGTCTGGACTTCGACCGTGTCTGCATGTCAAAAGTTTTGCTTATCATTTTTTGTCAAAAATTAACTACTTATCATCCTCAGGAAATTACCTGCTTATCATTTTTAGTCTAAGACACGTCTTGCTGCATTGATTGCATGAATAGTGTATAGATAAAAATTCATATCTTAGCATATCTGCTAAATCATATCTTATCGTATCTGTTACTTTAAACTTTACCTGACATATCCCGCAAAGTCCTCCGTAATCTACGAAAGCTTTTGATATATATATATATATATATATATATATATATATATATATATATATATATATATATATATATATATATATATATATATATATATTCTATGTAATTAGAATACCATCCGTTAGCCAAAATCATTTCATATCGGGAAAAAAAAATCCTTTATCCAATTGTACGAAATGGAATTCGTCATCAGTTCAAGTCACTCAGATTCTAAAATGGAATCCCATTCAAGCTCCGAAAGCAGTGTAACCAGAATAGATCAACCAATCAGTCATCACCTATTCTGGATGAATTGGGGATGGGTTCGTAGCCTCCTCAATCATTGGAGACAAGAAGAAGGTGATCCCTTCCATCCACCACATTGCCCTCTTAACGAAGAACCTGAAGCACTTATCGGCGAACCTGTCCGAAATACCATGTTCTCGCTCATTTCCAGAGTATCTCGTCACGATTATATATTACATCAAATTTTAGATTTTATTTATCCGCTCGTCCGAACCGACAATCACCCCGGTGTAATAGAAGAAGTCAACGAGCTTCGCGATCGGGTAGTGGCTTTGGAGAATATGGTGCAGAGATTACAAACACCAGCAGCAGCATCAGCAGTATAACCAGTACCACCATCATCAACGCCAACAGTACCATTACCACCTCCAACCATAACCGCGTCATAATCCTCAACTTCACAATTTGTCCCACGAGCATCAACGTCATACGCACCATAGATACCAAGGAGTACCAAAAACAATAACTGACGAAGTATTAATTCATAACTTCATTGGAGAAACATTCCGTGGAAATTATGTAATCTCTAAAGTCTTAGAGATTATCTAATCTAGCCCTAACCATAAATCAGTTAAGTGAATCAAAATGATAGAAGGAAGAGTAGAAACTGTAGTGACCCGAACTTTTCCATGTTTATATATATTAATTGAGATTGATATTTACATGATTAAATGTTTCCAACATGTTACACAATCAAACTTGTTAAGACTTGATTAATTGAAATATGTTTCATATAGACAATTGACCACCCAAGTTGACCGGTGATTCACGAACGTTAAAACTTGTAAAAACTATATGATGACATATATATGGATATATATATAGTTAACATGATACTATGATAAGTAAACATATCATTAAGTATATTAACAATGAACTACATATGTAAAAACAAGACTACTAACTTAATGATTTTTAAACGAGACATATATGTAACGATTATCGTTGTAAAGACATTTAATGTATATATATCATATTAAGAGATATTCATACATGATAATATCATGATAATATAATAATTTAAAATCTCATTTGATATTATAAACATTGGGTTAACAACATTTAACAAGATCGTTAACCTAAAGGTTTCAAAACAACACTTACATGTAACGACTAACAATGACTTAACGACTCAGTTAAAATGTATATACATGTAGTGTTTTAATATGTATTTATACACTTTTGAAAGACTTCAATACACTTATCAAAATACTTCTACTTAACAAAAATGCTTACAATTACATCCTCATTCAGTTTCATCAACAATTCTATTCGTATGCACCCGTATTCGTACTCGTACAATACACAGCTTTTAGATGTATGTACTATTGGTATATACACTCCAATGATCAGCTCTTAGCAGCCCATGTGAGTCACCTAACACATTTGGGAACCATCATTTGGCAACTAGCATGAAATATCTCATAAAATTACAAAAATATGAGTAATCATTCATGACTTATTTACATGAAAACAAAATTACATATCCTTTATATCTAATCCATACACCAACGACCAAAAACACCTACAAACACTTTCATTCTTCAATTTTCTTCATCTAATTGATCTCTCTCAAGTTCTATCTTCAAGTTCTAAGTGTTCTTCATAAATTCCAAAAGTTCTAGTTTCATAAAATCAAGAATACTTTCAAGTTTGCTAGCTCACTTCCAATCTTGTAAGGTGATCATCCAACCTCAAGAAATCTTTGTTTCTTACAGTAGGTTATCATTCTAATACAAGGTAATAATCATATTCAAACTTTGGTTCAATTTCTATAACTATAACAATCTTATTTCAAGTGATGATCTTACTTGAACTTGTTTTCGTGTCATGATTCTGCTTCAAGAACTTCGAGCCATCCAAGGATCCATTGAAGCTAGATCCATTTTTCTCTTTTCCAGTAGGTTTAACCAAGGAACTTAAGGTAGTAATGATGTTCATAACATCATTTGATTCATACATATAAAGCTATCTTATTCGAAGGTTTAAACTTGTAATCACTAGAACATAGTTTAGTTAATTCTAAACTTGTTCGCAAACAAAAGTTAATCCTTCTAACTTGACTTTTAAAATCAACTAAACACATGTTATATATCTATATGATATGCTAACTTAATGATTTAAAACCTGGAAACACGAAAAACACCGTAAAACCGGATTTACGCCGTCGTAGTAACACCGCGGGCTGTTTTGGGTTAGTTAATTAAAAACTATGATAAACTTTGATTTAAAAGTTGTTATTCTGAGAAAATGATTTTTATTATGAACATGAAACTATATCCAAAAATTATGGTTAAACTCAAAGTGGAAGTATGTTTTCTAAAATGGTCATCTAGACGTCGTTCTTTCGACTGAAATGACTACCTTTACAAAAACGACTTGTAACTTATTTTTCCGACTATAAACCTATACTTTTCTGTTTAGATTCATAAAATAGAGTTCAATATGAAACCATAGCAATTTGATTCACTCAAAACGGATTTAAAATGAAGAAGTTATGGGTAAAACAAGATTGGATAATTTTTCTCATTTTAGCTACGTGAAAATTGGTAACAAATCTATTCCAACCATAACTTAATCAACTTGTATTGTATATTATGTAATCTTGAGATACCATAGACACGTATACAATGTTTCGACCTATCATGTCGACACATCTATATATATTTCGGAACAACCATAGACACTCTATATGTGAATGTTGGAGTTAGCTATACAGGGTTGAGGTTGATTCCAAAATATATATAGTTTGAGTTGTGATCAATACTGAGATACGTATACACTGGGTCGTGGATTGATTCAAGATAATATTTATCGATTTATTTCTGTACATCTAACTGTGGACAACTAGTTGTAGGTTACTAACGAGGACAGCTGACTTAATAAACTTAAAACATCAAAATATATTAAAAGTGTTGTAAATATATTTTTGAACATACTTTGATATATATGTATATATTGTTATAGGTTCGTGAATCAACCAGTGGCCAAGTCTTACTTCCCGACGAAGTAAAAATCTGTGAAAGTGAGTTATAGTCCCACTTTTAAAATATAATATTTTTGGGATGAGAATACATGCAGGTTTTATAAATGATTTACAAAATAGACACAAGTACGTGAAACTACATTCTATGGTTGAATTATCGAAATCGAATATGCCCTTTTTATTAAGTCTGGTAATCTAAGAATTAGGGAACAGACACCCTAATTGACGCGAATCCTAAAGATAGATCTATTGGGCCTAACAAACCCCATCCAAAGTACCGGATGCTTTAGTACTTCGAAATTTATATCATATCCGAAGGGTGTCCCGGAATGATGGGGATATTCTTATATATGCATCTTGTTATTGTCGGTTACCAGGTGTTCACCATATGAATGATTTTTATCTCTATGTATGGGATGTGTATTGAAATATGAAATCTTGTGGTCTATTGTTACGATTTGATATATATAGGTTAAACCTATAACTCACCAACATTTTTTGTTGACGTTTAAAGCATGTTTATTCTCAGGTGAATATTAAGAGCTTCCGCTGTTGCATACTAAAATAAGGACAAGATTTGGAGTCCATGTTTGTATGATATTGTGTAAAAACTGCATTCAAGAAACTGATTTCGATGTAACATATTTGTATTGTAAACCATTATGTAATGGTCGTGTGTAAACAGGATATTTTAGATTATCATTATTTGATAATCTACGTAAAGCTTTTTAAACCTTTATTTATGAAATAAAGGTTATGGTTTGTTTTAAAAATGAATGCAGTCTTTGAAAAACGTCTCATATAGAGGTCAAAACCTCGCAACGAGATCAATTAATATGGAACGTTTTTAATCAATAAGAACGGGACATTTCAGTTGGTATCCGAGCGTTGGTCTTAGAGAACCAGAAAATTTGCATTAGTGTGTCTTATCGAGTTTGTTAGGATGCATTAGTGAGTCTGGACTTCGACCGTGTTTTCTTTAAAAATGATTGCTTAACATTTTGGTTGGAAACTATATATTTTTAACATATGAATATTATGTGATATATTAATCTCTTAACGTGTTTGATATTATGTGATAGATGTCTACCTCTAGAACAAGTCCCATTGACTCACCTAATAACAATGAAGAGTCAAATGTAAATTGGAATGATTTGTGGACTGATTCACAAGTTCCCGAAGAGGAACCGGAAGAAGAGTCGGAACCGGAAGAAGAATCGGAACCGGAAGAAGAATCGGAACCGGATGAAGAAATAGAACCGGTGGGGGAAATAATAAAACGGTTAAGTAAAAGAAAATCCTCAACCAACCGACCAAAGTTAATTATGGTCAATGGTGTTTCCGCCAAGGAAGCAAAATATTGGGAGGATTACCAATTCTCCGATGAATCGGATTCCGACGAGAATTCCGATGATGTTATAGAAATTACCCCAACTGAATTTAAAAAGGCAAAAGAAAATAATAAGGGAAAGGGCATAAAAATAGAGAAATCTAATTCCAACCCCGATGAACTTTATATGTATCGTCAACCCCCGAAGTCCTTAAGTTGTAACAATGACCCGGGAACCTCTAAACCACCAGGTTTTTCTAAACCAATGTGGACAACGACGGCTCGTATTAGGGGAACATCATATATCCCTAGAAACTTGGCAAAATGAACCAAAACCGAAGAAGAAGAAACGAGCGAGTCGGAATAAGATAGTTGTATTCGTGTGGTGTAATATATGTAATATAGTGTTCTTATGCTTTATGATATATGTAAAAATTGCTTGTATTAATAAGTATTTTTTTTATGAAACTAACTCTTGTCTATTTTACAGTTTAAAAACACAAAATGGATAGACAACCCAATATTTTAAGAGACCTACCCGGAGACATGATTGATGAAATCTTGTCTAGAGTCGGCCAGAATTCTTCGGCACAACTATTTAAGGCGAGATCAGTTTGTAAGACATTCGAAGAACGTTCCAAGAATGTCTTGGTTTATAAGAGACTTTCGTTTGAAAGATGGGGGATATCACATTGGGAAACCCATAAGTTACGATGTGTTTACTTTGACGCATATATTGCGGGGAACCTAAATGCTATTTTACGCAACGGGTTAAGAAATTATTTTGACTCAATATATCCAAATATTGGACTTCGTGATTTAGAAAAAGCGGCTAACATGCAACATAAAGAAGCATGTTATGCTTACGGATTAGTAATGTTCGCTTCTCACCAAAGTGAGAACAAGAACATCGGGCTACAACTATTAAACAAAACGTTTCCACAAGTGACGGAGTCGGTAATTGGGGTAAGAAATGAGGTTTTTAGATTATTACGGGACTGTTGGACATTACGTAACCCTCGTCCCTTTGATGACGTTACAACACGCTGTCTTATCAACGGCCATAACGGTTATGTTGCACAAGACCAAGGATGGGAAGTAGTCCTAGTAAAACCAGAATGCATGACTTGTTTCTGGACGTATGAATTACGTGTCTTTATTGCCTTTGCCGAACGACTTGTGTACTAGCTAGAATTGTCTTCACAACTATCTTGTATCAAAGTTATTGTGTGCTATATTTCATGCTTTATGTAAAATAAGCGGTATTGTAAGTTTGTAAAATATTGTATAAAAGTTTGAACGCGAAATATTATTACAATCAGTTTTTCATATAGAATTGTAGTAGTTGAATTGTATATTAGCTACTAAGTATGAACTTAATGGGTAGGTATTACCCGAATTTAAACTTATAAAACGCTAATATGAAGAAAAAGCTTTTATAAATGAGTTCATATTATGCTACGAAATACTATTAACTACTCTTAATATTCTGTATGATTAACTTGTTCCATTTAACTATTTTGAAGGAAATGGCACCGACTACTCGACACACCGTGAATATGAATGAAGAGGAATTCCGTACTTTTCTAGCTTCAAACATAGCCGCAGTACAGGCTGCGCTACATACCAACAATAACCTTGGATCTAGCAGTACAGGAAATCGTGTAGGATGCACCTACAAAGAATTCACTGGCTGCAAACCTTTAGAATTTGATGGAACCGAAGGACCGATCGGATTGAAACGGTGGACCGAGAAGGTTGAATCGGTGTTTGCCATAAATAAGTGTACTGAAGAGGACAAAGTGAAGTACGCTACGCATACCTTCACAGGTTCTGCGTTAACATGGTGGAATACCTATCTAGAGCAAGTGGGACAAGATGATGCGTACGCACTATCGTGGTCAGCATTCAAGCACTTGATGAACGAGAAGTACCGTCCCAGAACCGAGGTCAATAAGCTCAAGACAGAACTTAGAGGGTTACGAACCCAAGGATTTGATATTACCACGTACGAAAGACGATTCACAGAATTGTGCCTATTGTGTCCGGGAGCATTCGAAGATGAGGAAGAGAATCCAAGAAGATATAAGTTCACACGAGCCCGCCTCCATACAACAGGCATGTAGAATGGCTCACAAACTAGTGAACCAGATTGAAGAAAGAATTAAAGAACAGACTGCTGAAGAGGCCAATGTGAAGCAAGTCAAAAGAAAGTGGGAGGAAAACGGTGATAAGAATCACCAATACAACAACAACGGCAATTACAACAATAATCGCAACAATTATCCCAACAATCGCAACATCAATCGCAACTACAACAAACGGCCCAACAACAACAACAACAACAACATCAACTACAACAATCATCCCAACAACAATAATAACCGCAACAACAACAACAATCAGAAGCAGCTATGCCAAAGGTGTGAAAAGAATCACTCGGGGTTCTGCACCAAATTTTGCAACAAGTGTAAAAGAAATGGTCATAGCGCGGCGAAGTGTGAGGTCTACGGACCAGGGGTTAATAGAACGAAAGGAACAAATGGTGTCGGAACGAGTAATGGCGGAGCAAGTAGTGTCGGAGCAAGTTATGCCAATGTAGTTTGTTATAAATGTGGAAAACCAGGCCACATTATTAGAAATTGCCCGAACCAGGAGAACACGAATGGACAAGGCCGTGGAAGAGTTTTCAATATTAATGCGGTAGAGGCACAGGAAGACCCGGAGCTTGTTACGGGTACGTTTCTTATTGACAATAAATCTGCTTACGTTTTATTTGATTCGGGTGCAGATAGAAGCTATATGAGTAGAGATTTTTGTGCTAAATTAAGTTGTCCATTGACGCCTTTGGATAGTAAATTTTTACTCGAATTAGCAAATGGTAAATTAATTTCAGCAGATAATATATGTCGGAATCGAGAAATTAAACTGGTTAGCGAAACATTTAAGATTGATTTAATACCAGTAGAGTTAGGGAGTTTTGATGTAATAATCGGTATGGACTGGTTGAAAGAAGTGAAAGCGGAGATCGTTTGTTACAAAAATGCAATTCGCATTATACGAGAAAAAGGAAAACCCTTAATGGTGTACGGAGAAAAGGGCAACACGAAGCTACATCTTATTAGTAATTTGAAGGCACAAAAACTAATAAGAAAAGGTTGCTATGCTGTTCTAGCACACGTCGAGAAAGTACAAACTGAAGAAAAGAGCATCAATGATGTTCCCATTGCAAAAGAATTTCCCGATGTATTTCCAAAAGAATTACCGGGATTACCCCCACATCGATCCGTTGAATTTCAAATAGATCTTGTACCAGGAGCTGCACCAATAGCTCGTGCTCCTTACAGACTCGCACCCAGCGAGATGAAAGAACTGCAAAGCCAATTACAAGAACTTTTAGAGCGTGGTTTCATTCGACCAAGCACATCACCGTGGGGAGCTCCTGTTTTGTTTGTCAAGAAGAAAGATGGTACATTCAGGTTGTGTATCGACTACCGAGAGTTGAACAAACTTACCATCAAGAACCGCTACCCACTACCGAGAATCGACGACTTATTTGATCAACTACAAGGCTCGTCTGTTTATTCAAAGATTGACTTACGTTCCGGGTATCATCAAATGCGGGTGAAAGAAGATAATATTCCAAAGACTGCTTTTAGAACACGTTACGGTCATTACGAGTTTATGGTCATGCCGTTTGGTTTAACTAATGCACCAGCTGTGTTCATGGACCTTATGAACCGAGTGTGTGGACCATACCTTGACAAGTTTATCATTGTTTTCATTGATGACATACTTATTTACTCAAAGAATGACCAAGAACACGGTGAACATTTAAGAAAGGTGTTAGAAGTATTGAGGAAGGAAGAATTGTACGCTAAGTTTTCAAAGTGTGCATTTTGGTTGGAAGAAGTTCAATTCCTCGGTCACATAGTGAACAAAGAAGGTATTAAGGTGGATCCGGCAAAGATAGAAACTGTTGAAAAGTGGGAAACCCCGAAAACTCCGAAACACATACGCCAGTTTTTAGGACTAGCTGGTTACTACAGAAGGTTCATCCAAGACTTTTCCAGAATAGCAAAACCCTTGACTGCATTAACGCATAAAGGGAAGAAATTTGAATGGAATGATGAACAAGAGAAAGCGTTTCAGTTATTGAAGAAACAGCTAACTACGGCACCTATATTGTCATTGCCTGAAGGGAATGATGATTTTGTGATTTATTGTGATGCATCAAAGCAAGGTCTCGGTTGTGTATTAATGCAACGAACGAAGGTGATTGCTTATGCGTCTAGACAATTGAAGATTCACGAACAAAATTATACGACGCATGATTTGGAATTAGGCGCGGTTGTTTTTGCATTAAAGACTTGGAGGCACTACTTATATGGGGTCAAAAGTATTATATATACCGACCACAAAAGTCTTCAACACATATTTAATCAGAAACAACTGAATATGAGGCAGCGTAGGTGGATTGAATTATTGAATGATTACGACTTTGAGATTCGTTACCACCCAGGGAAGGCAAATGTGGTAGCCGATGCCTTGAGCAGGAAGGACAGAGAACCCATTCGAGTAAAATCTATGAATATAATGATTCATAATAACATTACTACTCAAATAAAGGAGGCGCAACAAGGAGTTTTAAAAGAGGGAAATTTAAAGGATGAAATACCCAAAGGATCGGAGAAGCATCTTAATATTCGGGAAGACGGAACCCGGTATAGGGCTGAAAGGATTTGGGTACCAAAATTTGGAGATATGAGAGAAATGGTACTTAGAGAAGCTCATAAAACCAGATACTCAATACATCCTGGAACGGGGAAGATGTACAAGGACCTCAAGAAATATTTTTGGTGGCCGGGTATGAAAGCCGATGTTGCTAAATACGTAGGAGAATGTTTGACGTGTTCTAAGGTCAAAGCTGAGCATCAGAAACCATCAGGTCTACTTCAACAACCCGAAATCCCGGAATGGAAATGGGAAAACATTAATATGGATTTCATCACTAAATTGCCAAGGACTGCAAGTGGTTTTGATACTATTTGGGTAATAGTTGATCGTCTCACCAAATCAGCACACTTCCTACCAATAAGAGAAGATGACAAGATGGAGAAGTTAGCACGACTGTATTTGAAGGAAGTCGTCTCCAGACATGGAATACCAATCTCTATTATCTCTGATAGGGATGGCAGATTTATTTCAAGATTCTGGCAGACATTACAGCAAGCATTAGGAACTCGTCTAGACATGAGTACTGCCTATCATCCACAAACTGATGGGCAGAGCGAAAGGACGATACAAACGCTTGAAGACATGCTACGAGCATGTGTTATTGATTTCGGAAACAGTTGGGATCGACATCTACCGTTAGCAGAATTTTCCTACAACAACAGCTACCATTCAAGCATTGAGATGGCACCGTTTGAAGCACTTTATGGTAGAAAGTGCAGGTCTCCGATTTGTTGGAGTGAAGTGGGGGATAGACAGATTACGGGTCCGGAGATTATACAAGAAACTACCGAGAAGATCATCCAAATTCAACAACGGTTGAAAACCGCCCAAAGTCGACAAAAGAGCTACGCTGACATTAAAAGAAAAGATATAGAATTTGAAATTGGAGAGATGGTCATGCTTAAAGTTGCACCTTGGAAAGGCGTTGTTCGATTTGGTAAACGAGGGAAATTAAATCCAAGGTATATTGGACCATTCAAGATTATTGATCGTGTCGGACCAGTAGCTTACCGACTAGAGTTACCTCAACAACTCGCGGCTGTACATAACACTTTCCATGTCTCGAATTTAAAGAAATGTTTTGCTAAAGAAGATCTCACTATTCCGTTAGATGAAATCCAAATCAACGAAAAACTTCAATTCATCGAAGAACCCGTCGAAATAATGGATCGTGAGGTTAAAAGACTTAAGCAAAACAAGATACCAATTGTTAAGGTTCGATGGAATGCTCGTAGAGGACCCGAGTTCACCTGGGAGCGTGAAGATCAGATGAAGAAGAAATACCCGCATCTATTTCCAGAAGATTCGTCAACACCTTCAACAGCTTAAAATTTCGGGACGAAATTTATTTAACGGGTAGGTACTGTAGTGACCCGAACTTTTCCATGTTTATATATATTAATTGAGATTGATATTTACATGATTAAATGTTTCCAACATGTTAAGCAATCAAACTTGTTAAGACTTGATTAATTGAAATATGTTTCATATAGACAATTGACCACCCAAGTTGACCGGTGATTCACGAACGTTAAAACTTGTAAAAACTATATGATGACATATATATGGATATATATATAGTTAACATGATACTATGATAAGTAAACATATCATTAAGTATATTAACAATGAACTACATATGTAAAAACAAGACTACTAACTTAATGATTTTTAAACGAGACATATATGTAACGATTATCGTTGTAAAGACATTTAATGTATATATATCATATTAAGAGATATTCATACATGATAATATCATGATAATATAATAATTTAAAATCTCATTTGATATTATAAACATTGGGTTAACAACATTTAACAAGATCGTTAACCTAAAGGTTTCAAAACAACACTTACATGTAACGACTAACAATGACTTAACGACTCAGTTAAAATGTATATACATGTAGTGTTTTAATATGTATTTATACACTTTTGAAAGACTTTAATACACTTATCAAAATACTTCTACTTAACAAAAATTCTTACAATTACATCCTCATTCAGTTTCATCAACAATTCTACTCGTATGCACCCGTATTCGTACTCGTACAATACACAGCTTTTAGATGTATGTACTATTGGTATATACACTCCAATGATCAGCTCTTAGCAGCCCATGTGAGTCACCTAACACATGTGGGAACCATCATTTGGCAACTAGCATGAAATATCTCATAAAATTACAAAAATATGAGTAATCATTCATGACTTATTTACATGAAAACAAAATTACATATCCTTTATATCTAATCCATACACCAACGACCACAAACACCTACAAACACTTTCATTCTTCAATTTTCTTCATCTAATTGATCTCTCTCAAGTTCTATCTTCAAGTTCTAAGTGTTCTTCATAAATTCCAAAAGTTCTAGTTTCATAAAATCAAGAATACTTTCAAGTTTGCTAGCTCACTTCCAATCTTGTAAGGTGATCATCCAACCTCAAGAAATCTTTGTTTCTTACAGTAGGTTATCATTATAATACAAGGTAATAATCATATTCAAACTTTGGTTCAATTTCTATAACTATAACAATCTTATTTCAAGTGATGATCTTACTTGAACTTGTTTTCGTGTCATGATTCTGCTTCAAGAACTTCGAGCCATCCAAGGATCCATTGAAGCTAGATCCATTTTTCTCTTTTCCAGTAGGTTTACCCAAGGAACTTAAGGTAGTAATGATGTTCATAACATCATTTGATTCATACATATAAAGCTATCTTATTCGAAGGTTTAAACTTGTAATCACTAGAACATAGTTTAGTTAATTCTAAACTTGTTCGCAAACAAAAGTTAATCCTTCTAACTTGACTTTTAAAATCAACTAAACACATGTTATATATCTATATGATATGCTAACTTAATGATTTAAAACCTGGAAACACGAAAAACACCGTAAAACCGGATTTACGCCGTCGTAGTAACACCGCGGGCTGTTTTGGGTTAGTTAATTAAAAACTATGATAAACTTTGATTTAAAAGTTGTTATTCTGAGAAAATGATTTTTATTATGAACATGAAACTATATCCAAAAATTATGGTTAAACTCAAAGTGGAAGTATGTTTTCTAAAATTGTCATCTAGACGTCGTTCTTTCGACTGAAATGACTACCTTTACAAAAACGACTTGTAACTTATTTTTCCGACTATAAACCTATACTTTTCTGTTTAGATTCATAAAATAGAGTTCAATATGAAACCATAGCAATTTGATTCACTCAAAACGGATTTAAAATGAAGAAGTTATGGGTAAAACAAGATTGGATAATTTTTCTCATTTTAGCTACGTGAAAATTGGTAACAAATCTATTCCAACCATAACTTAATCAACTTGTATTGTATATTATGTAATCTTGAGATACCATAGACACGTATACAATGTTTCGACCTATCATGTCGACACATCTATATATATTTCGGAACAACCATAGACACTCTATATGTGAATGTTGGAGTTAGCTATACAGGGTTGAGGTTGATTCCAAAATATATATAGTTTGAGTTGTGATCAATACTGAGATACGTATACACTGGGTCGTGGATTGATTCAAGATAATATTTATCGATTTATTTCTGTACATCTAACTGTGGACAACTAGTTGTAGGTTACTAACGAGGACAGCTGACTTAATAAACTTAAAACATCAAAATATATTAAAAGTGTTGTAAATATATTTTTGAACATACTTTGATATATATGTATATATTGTTATAGGTTCGTGAATCAACCAGTGGCCAAGTCTTACTTCCCGACGAAGTAAAAATCTGTGAAAGTGAGTTATAGTCCCACTTTTAAAATCTAATATTTTTGGGATGAGAATACATGCAGGTTTTATAAATGATTTACAAAATAGACACAAGTACGTGAAACTACATTCTATGGTTGAATTATCGAAATCGAATATGCCCTTTTTATTAAGTCTGGTAATCTAAGAATTAGGGAACAGACACCCTAATTGACGCGAATCCTAAAGATAGATCTATTGGGCCTAACAAACCCCATCCAAAGTACCGGATGCTTTAGTACTTCGAAATTTATATCATATCCGAAGGGTGTCCCGGAATGATGGGGATATTCTTATATATGCATCTTGTTATTGTCGGTTACCAGGTGTTCACCATATGAATGATTTTTATCTCTATGTATGGGATGTGTATTGAAATATGAAATCTTGTGGTCTATTGTTACGATTTGATATATATAGGTTAAACCTATAACTCACCAACATTTTTTGTTGACGTTTAAAGCATGTTTATTCTCAGGTGAATATTAAGAGCTTCCGCTGTTGCATACTAAAATAAGGACAAGATTTGGAGTCCATGTTTGTATGATATTGTGTAAAAACTGCATTCAAGAAACTGATTTCGATGTAACATATTTGTATTGTAAACCATTATGTAATGGTCGTGTGTAAACAGGATATTTTAGATTATCATTATTTGATAATCTACGTAAAGCTTTTTAAACCTTTATTTATGAAATAAAGGTTATGGTTTGTTTTAAAAATGAATGCAGTCTTTGAAAAACGTCTCATATAGAGGTCAAAACCTCGCAACGAGATCAATTAATATGGAACGTTTTTAATCAATAAGAACGGGACATTTCAGAAACCCTGACAAAAATGGTGTGTGATTAACAAGCTAAACTTGCTTTACCAACAGCATCAACAGTACCGTCAGCGTTACCAGCATCGTCAGTAGAGTTAACATGCGAATCAACAACACCGATAACATCACAAACTCCGTCAGTTCAAGAATCACTGTGGACATCATTACGAATCAATAACGTGTATATTGTATCAACGAGTTATGAAGAATTAACTCATTCCCTCTGAAGAAATTATTTGTATATATATATATATATATATATATATATATATATATATATATATATATATATATATATATATATATATATATATTTCGAAATAAATCTTTATGTGCTAAACTATTGTGTGTGAATCTTAATTACTCGGTTAATTCATATTACAAATATGCAATAATGTACGTCCTTCGGCCGCAACTTAACCAGCGTTAACTACAATCTCTGTCGCAATTCAACAAATTCCAGTTCATAATAAATCAAGTATATATTTGATTTTACACTTTCATCATCGATGTACCCGAAACTTTTCAGATAACATCATTCGTACTTTGTGAAATTCACTAGAATTCCACGAACCGAACATCATACATCAACAAATAACGAAGTATTGATTCATAATTTCAATGTCATTAAAGAAATACTGCGTAAAAGTTATGTACTTTTTAAAGCCTTTGGGGATTATTCAATTCTAGTTTCAACCGTAAATCAAATGAGTTTAATTTAACATTAACTCATTAAATCTATGTTACATCTGAAGAAAATATACATATATATATTTTCATAAAGACTGTAATAAAATTCTTTTGTACAAAATATTAATTGTGAAATTTTTTTTTTAACGGGTAGGTAATATCCGAGAGATATATAAATTCACAAATAATATGTTACATTCTTCGAATCTGATTCAGTAAATCATCCATTATACTCCCTACTTTCACAACAATATACATTCTTTTATAGAAATCAAAACAACCATACTCATTCAAAATTTAATTACATATTCTGATTTTGAAATCTCAAAATTCAACTCGAGATATGACCAAAATCATCACTCTTAGATCCTTACATCTTTCACAAGCTATATTTTGACTTCAAAACTGTGTTAGAACATCAAATGTATGTTAACTATTACAATCTGTGTTCAAACCCTTCTAAAATTTCAGAAGACACTTCGAATGATGAGCAATCGAGATGATGATCCAACCACATGTTACCCACAGTTATGTACCCGAAAAACTCTTGAAACCAAAGTAAAAGTTTAAACAACGTATCCACCTCAGATTCTTTGGCATTTATTAGCAAAAATAACTTTGCGACTCCTATTCAAAGTAGCCAGTTTTGTCACAGCTCCAGCAAGTCAACTTTGACTTTTCAGTCAGACTAACCTTATTATAACCTTGAGATATACACCATCGTTACCAGGGAACCTTTTACATTCCACCACATTATTAGCAGATGTACCAACAACTTCATTACCCTTTGACTTTAGCCTCTCCAAAAAGTCATTATAATTATTTATTGAAACCCCATCATTTACTCATTCGCATCTTGTAATGATAATTGCCATACGAATCATTGGGAATTAGCAATCAGTATTTTGAAATCTCGCAGCATGTCTACTCTAACAGTTATATGTGTATATATAACGTCTATCTTCTGGACTTAATTTGAATGTGAAGTTTCTGAAAAACACTCCGAACTACGAATTGGTTCTCCGAAAATGGAAAAAATGCTGATGAAGCAGCAAAAATTATAAACGACTTTAAACGGTAAAAGCTGGATGATAATGATGAAGTTTGCTGGCAAAGCGCAGAAAAAGAGAAGTTTTGGAACTAGAAAACGGATTGAGCAAAGTAGGAAGGAGGCTGTGGACAAATTACAAAGACTAAACCTGACTTCAAAGGATCCAAATAATTCAGTACCTGCTGAAGTCATTAACGAATACCTTGCTCCTGACTCTAAACCCCTGCGGACAATATTCTTCATCATCCTCTGATATTAGAAATTCTAAAATATCATCATATCTTTCATTATAAATATCCTCCATATTTCTGAAGATATTTTCTTAATTTTTCTTATTTGAAATCATTTACCTCTTCGCGCTATCTGTATTACATTATAAAAGAAACTATTTTAGTTTCTAAACTCTGAAACATTCTAGTTTAAAATAGGAATATTTTGAAGTAGTGTTGGGAACTGAAGCATGAATTAGTATAATATAATGACACTTGATCAACGTGATTATATTACAGTAAGTCATGCTGAGTTTCTAAATGGAATGTGATAATTCACAGATCATAACATCATCATGTGCCATGTTATACGACTCTTGTATTCTATTTAACCTCTAAAATATCAAGAAAATATTTCTTGATGATTCGGCCTTTTCCAAGGTATTCTAGTAATTTGACAAGTCAAGATCGTGCCATCACAATTTCCTTCCTAGAACATTAACAATGTTCATTCCGAAATTCATATCTGTGAATTATGGACCATTACAAGCGGTGCTTAATCGCAAGAACAAGAAACGAAAGGACAAAACTCCAAAATATAAATTGGGGTATAAATTGCAGCAAATAAAAGAGAGCATTAACTGTGAATGATAATGATTATAGAAGACAGAAGCAGAGACTTTGAAATATAAGGGAACATATAAAGCCCAACGATAAACCAGAAATTATAAACCATATATATCGATGCATATAGCAATATAAAGACACGGGAGAACTAGAAGCACTATAAACCCAAGAGTATAGTAGAAGTAAATAGATTTTTCCGGCGGTAGATGAAAAAGAAGAATCACCGATATGAAAGTTAGAAGTATATCGAGAATCAGAACTAGATGGAGCATATTGATGAATACTTTAAAATATGAGTTGAGGGGGAAAGAATATAAGGTGATGAAACATGACTAGGAACTTAGAAATCAATAGATTTAACTCACACAATGGTGGAATAAGTGAATCAAACCCTCTAGTGAATAGGTTAAGTTTTTTTTTTATTAATTTAGTCAAACCATAACTAAATCAAGTGTGATTAGATTAACACCTAGAGCTATTATTCACCACTTGGATGATTTGGACTGAGAGAGAATCGGAGGAGCACACTAGATCTGAGTATGTGTAACAAATGAGAGGCTTAACCTAAAAAGAAGAACATAAGACTTTATATACCCCTGTTGTTGACTCACCCATACAATTCATTCATCACACGTACGAGTTGGCTTCATCAGCCGTACGGGTGATCACTCACTCGTGTCTTCTCATTTAGGTTGTAATTGTGACTTAGCTCAGCATCAACCGTACGTATGAGCCTGTTAGCCATACTAGTGAGGCTTCACTCGTATGTCTGCCTAAGTCTAACATAGCCAAACATCTAAATCTCGTTCCTGCAGTTCCTGTAACCACATACAAACACGGATAGGATAATAATGAGCAATCGTGGTGGCCTGTAAACTGTTGTAACTGCAATGGACGTGGGTAGATGTCTAGGGACTTGCATAAAATGCATCAACAGAAGGTGTGAGTTGTAAGGAAACGAAGGAGGTGAATTTATAAGAAAATCTCCGACAGAACAATTAAAATGGACGATCGCATTTAAAGCGGATCCTAATTCCCTTGATTACCGGAGAGTCAAATCTTATTAAGAAGATTTTTTTCAAATCCCTTGAAATCTGGGAATCAATCATATCTACTTCAAATGATAAGATGAATCTACACTTACTCATTTCACTCTTCTATGTTAGCTTCATTCGTACTCTTCATATAAATGGATTGTTTATCCAAATTATTCACTGATGATAAAACTCTAATTTTCAGCCCGTATGCATCATGAAAACATACTTATTATCATTCACGACCTTTCCACTCAAATTTCGGGACGAAATTTCTTTAACGGGTAGGTACTGTGACAACCCGGAAATTTCCAACTAAATTTAAACTTTAATATTTATATGTTTCCGACACGATAAGCAATATTTGTTAAGTTAAATTTCAAGATTTTTAAACTATGTTCATACATTCATTCAACCTCTACCAAGTTCCAACGATTCACGAACCATTAAACGAATATGATTATATATGTATATGTGTATATATATTATAACTTGAAATGTAAACAAAATATTAGATTAAATACTTTATATGATTGTATCTGTTTTAAAATGTTTATCAATGGAATTAGAAGATAAGATCAAATGATTGAATTATCAGATATATTGAATTATGATTACAAGTCTCTATTGAAAGGCCCACATTGATTTGAGAAATCTTTCCATTTTAACAATATTCAGAAAATGGTAAAGTGATTTATAAATAAGAACAAATTGTCAATCATTGAGAACTAGACAAAGGATAGTGGAAGATTGAATCTCATAAAGACTCGATTGATCTATTTAGTTTCAAACGTACAAAAACGTTTTCAGTTTAAAAAGAACTTTATTATTAAAATGTATATAACTTTTATAAATATCTAGAACCACTTTTGACAACTCATTACTTAACTAGTATGATAAAGATAAAGATATTTATATTTTATTTTATTAAATATATATAACGATTTAAATTAATATTATATATATTTATACGCGTATTATACGTACGTAGTTTTATACTTTTACTATACTTAAACTTTACCTTTACTTTATTTTTACTTTACTTTAACTTTAATAATTCACTTTAATAATTCATACTTTAATAATTCACTTTAATAATTCATACTTTAATAATTCACTTTAATAATTCATACTTTAATAATTCACTTTAATAATTCATACTTTAATAATTCACTTTAATAATTCATACTTTAATAATTCACTTTAATAATTCAAAAATCTATTATAAATAGAATTTCAATAGGTTTCATTATTTCATAGAAACTTGAAAATATTTTTCTCTAAACTCTCGCAATCGATTTACATATATATATATATTTACTCTGTATTATTTCAAGATATTATTAGTATACATAAAATATTACTACGGAGTGCTGTCCGAGTGATTTCGAAATTATTTTTCGAGTGGGATAGGATTAAGGAAATTATGGGTTATAGCTATGGAGGTGATTGAGTATGGTTCATGGGTATGCTCGTGAGCTCAATATAGTGTTTATCATTTCCGTTGCGTCTATGTACCTTTCCTGCAATATTGAATCTCAATATTGATACGTGAGTACTCATAATTTAAGTTTTACATACTAATAGTGTATCCCTGACTAGTGCTCGAGTATTTAGGATTATGTATGCTTGTACTTTTGATATTGCCCTTAGACAGGTTAGGCTGAATTTAGAATTAGTTACACTTGCGGTTAAGATAAAGTATAAGATATGCATGTCCTTGGAAAGCTAGCAAAAAATTAAGAACTTTTCCTTTAGATATCGAGTGATTTCGATGAACTGATTAGAAGTTATAATTAACTGAATTTTCGATATTTTTATTAAAAATGATTATTATTATCGCCGTTTTTATCGTCATTCTAGTTTTATCTTATTATTATCATTATTATTATCTTTATCAATAAAAGGAATTTATCATTAAAAATTGTTATTTTTTTTATTATTACTATCGTTATTATCATTAAAGTTATAATTAGTATTATTATTATTATCCAATTATTATTATTGTTATTATTGGTATTATTATTATTATTATTATTATCATTATTAATATATATATCATTATTTAAAAATGGTTATTGTTATTGTTATTATTATTATTACTATATTATCATTAAGATAATTATTAGTATTATCGTTAATAATGTTATAGTAACTATCATTATTAATATTAGTGTAATTAAAACAAATATTTGTAACACCTAATTATTTTGATTACTATTATTATCATTATTATGAACACGATATAAAAGACGATTAAAAGCTATTAAACGAAACGATTAGGAAATAATGGGTAAGAGTATCATGATGAAATTAAAATATTATAAGATATTGATTTAGATAAAATTATCGTTCTTTCTATTTTTATCATTACTATTATTATTAAAAGTATCGTTAGTATTAAAACTATCATTTTAAAAAAAATTATCATTTTAATAGAAATATCATTGTTACTATAAAATATCATTATTATTATTATTATTATTTTAAATAGAATTATTATTTTAAAGATAATATTAAAAATTATCGTAAATATTAAAGTTATCATAATTAGAATTATCGTTTTATCATAATGTCATCTTAGTAATTATAAATATTGATATTTTTATAATAATAATTATTATTACAAAATAATACAACTTTTACTTACTATCATTATAGATATTATTTTATCAAATAAATATGTAATACAAACATATTTTACTACGTGTAATAACTTACTTTAATAATACCTATCATATTATCTTTATGATATTAAATGAACCCTATAAATGTTATTACTTAATATATATAAAAGTATATTTTATTATATAAATTTAATATAAAATTTTATTTATTAATAAATAAATTATATTATTTACACAGTTAAATCTTTTAAAATTATTTAAAAATATAAAACGATGATATTTAAACTATATATTAATCATGTATAGATTTTTGGAAATTATTTTGAGTCAAATTTACTTTTGTTGACTTTTGCATATTAGTCTCGAGCATTAGGATTGTGGTACACTATGACTTGACCTAATTTGTTAGACAAATATTGACCAATACATAAATATATATAATTAATTTAGGTTCGTGAATCCGAGGCCAACCTTGCACTTGTTCAATGACGTTATATGTATTTTTACTACGAAATACAGTATGGTGAGTTTCATTTGCATTTTTACCCTTTATATTTTTGGGACTGAGAATACATGCGCTTTTATAAATGTTTGACGAAATAGACACAAGTAATTAAAACTACATTCTATGGTTGAATTATCGAAATCGAATATGCCCCTTTTTATTAAAGTCTGGTAATCTAAGAATTAGGGAACAGACACCCTAATTGACGTGAATCCTAAAGATAGATCTATTGGGCCTAACAAACCCCATCCAAAGTACCGGATGCTTTAGTACTTCGAAATTTATATCATGTCCGAAGGAGGATCCCGGAATGATAGGGGAAATTCTTATATGTATCTAGTTAATGTCGGTTACCAGGTGTTCACCATATGAATGATTATTTTTGTCTCTATGCATGGGACGTATATTTATGAGAACTGGAAATGAAATTCTTGTGGTCTATTAAAATGATGGAAATAAATGATTATGATAAACTAATGAACTCACCAACCTTTTGGTTGACACTTTAAAGCATGTTTATTCTCAGGTTTTCAAGAAATCTTCCGCTGTGCATTTGCTCATTTTAAAGATATTACTTGGAGTCTTTCATAGCATATTTCGAAGAACGTTGCATTCGAGTCATTGAGTTCATCAAAGATTATTATTAAATAAATTTATAGTTGGATAGTGGATATTATGAAATGGTATGCATGCCTATCAATTTTTGATGTAAAGAAAGATTGTCTTTTAAAAACGAATGCAATGTTTGTAAAATGTATCATATAGAGGTCAAATACCTCGCAATGTAATCAACTATTGTGAATCGTTTATAATGTATATGAATGGGTCCTTTCATAAGATATCATCATATCTTCCGTTATAAATATCTTCGATATTCCTGAAGATATTTTCACAACTATTCTTATCTGAAATCATTTATCTCTTCGCAATATCTGCGTTACAACATAAAAGAAACTGTGTTCGTTTCTAAATTCTGAAACCTTCAAGGTTAAAATAGGAATATTTTTAAAGTGGTGTTGGAAGCTGATGCATGAGTTAGTATAATATAATGACACTTGATCAATGTGATTATATTACAGTAATTCATGCTGAGTTTTTAAATGGAATGTGATGATTCACAGATTCTAACATCATCAGGTGCCATGTTACACGACTCTTATATTCTATTTAACTTCTATCATATCAAGAAAAATATTTTTCTTGATGATTCGGTCTTTTCCAGGGTATTCTGATAATTTAACAAGTCGAGATCGTGCCATTACCATTCTCTTCTTAGAACATTAACAAATGTTCATTCCGAAACTTATTTCTGCGAATTCTGGACCATTACAAGAGATGCTTAATCGTAAGAAGAAGAAACGGAGGGACAAAGTTCTGAAACAGAAATTAGAGTATAAATCGCAGCAAATAGGAGGGAGTGTTAACTGTGGATGACAGTGATTATAGGAGACAGGAATAGGGACATTGAAATATAAGGGAGAATATGAAGCCCGATAACAACACATAAATTACAAACCGTGTATATCAATGTTTATAGCAACATAAAGACACGGGAGAATTATAAGTACTATAACCCCAAAGGCAAAGTAGAAGTAAGCAGATTCCTCTTGTGGAAGTTGGAAAAGGAGAACAATTGTTGCGATAGTAAGGATAAGGACAAGGATTAGAACTGGATTAAGCATTTTCATAATCTTTTGAATTTAGGAATTGAGTATAGGAATGATAAAAATAATGGAAGGTGTAAGTTGAAAGGAAACGAAGGAGGTAGATTTATAGTAACATATCCGACGAAGAAATCGAGATGCATTATCACATTAAATTGAAGCGGATCCTAATTTCCGTAATCGCTGAAAAATCAAATCTTATGTAGATTACAAAGATTTTCTTTAATCCAAAGATCAACTGGGATGACGTCAAAAGATAAGACAAATCTCTATTATCTCATTTCATTCTTTTACGATAGCTTCACTCATACGCTTCAAGAAATCAAATTATTCTACCCATATTTCCAAATCATGATAAAACTCTATATATCAGCTTATACTCGTCATAATAACATTCTCATTGTTAGCCATGACTGTAGTGACCCGGGAATTTCCGATCAAATTTAAACTTTAATCTTTATATGTTTCCGGCACAATAAGCAAAGTCTGTAATGTTGAGTCTAGAAAATTTTGAAACAACGTTCATATATTCAATTGACCTTTGACTACTCCTAAACGATTCACGAACAACTAAATTGGTAGATAAATATATATAATTTTATTTGAAATATTATTTGAAATAATACATGATTTAATTATTGGAAATAAATATATAAAATAATATCAGTATATTTAATATTATTAACTTAATATATAATATATAGATATGCATATAATTATATATATATATATATATATATATATATATATATATATATATATATATATATATATATATATATATATATATATATATATATATATATATATATATATATATATAATATAAGTTTATATAATATGTTTGAATTAATAAAATACAACTTGACCATTAAGATTAAGTATGCAGAATAACATACAAGATAATAAAGTGATTATTAAAATAAGACTATATATAAGTGTATATAATTTCTATAAATAATTATCATGATATATATATATATATATATATATATATATATATATATATATAAATATATATATATATATATATATGTAATCATTAAATAATACATAATATATAATATGTAATATTAATATATTTAATTTAAATACAAGTTAAAAATACAGATGTTATATTAGTGTTATTACTTTTAATATTACTTTCGATATTAGTATCAATATTAGTGTAATTAATATTATTACTTTAAATATACGACATATGGATATGAAAATTGATTTATATATATAAATTGTTATTATTACTAATATTAGTATAATTAGTATTATTAATAATATCATTAATAATATTATTATTATCATACTTATATTTGCTTTCATTATTATTATTATTATCTTTATTAATATCATTTTTATTGATATTACTATATATGGATACCACTAATATTATTATTATCTCTATTATTATTATTATCACTAATAATATTAATAGTGAAATGTCTCGTTCTTATTGATTAAAAACGTTCCATATTAATTGATTTCGTTGCGAGGTTTTGACCTCTATATGAGACGTTTTTCAAAGACTGCATTCATTTTTAAAACAAACCATAACCTTTATTTCATAAATAAAGGTTTAAAAAGCTTTACGTAGATTATCAAATAATGATAATCTAAAATATCCTGTTTACACACGACCATTACATAATGGTTTACAATACAAATATGTTACATCGAAATCAGTTTCTTGAATGCAGTTTTTACACAATATCATACAAACATGGACTCCAAATCTTGTCCTTATTTTAGTATGCAACAGCGGAAGCTCTTAGTATTCACCTGAGAATAAACATGCTTTAAACGTCAACAAAAATGTTGGTGAGTTATAGGTTTAACCTACATATATCAAATCGTAACAATAGACCACAAGATTTCATATTTCAATAAACATCCCATACATAGAGATAAAAATCATTCATATGGTGAACACCTGGTAACCGACATTAACAAGATGCATATATAAGAATATCCCCGTCATTCCGGGACACCCTTCGGATATGATATAAATTTCGAAGTACTAAAGCATCCGGTACTTTGGATGGGGTTTGTTAGGCCCAATAGATCTATCTTTAGGATTCGCGTCAATTAGGGTGTCTGTTCCCTAATTCTTAGATTACCAGACTTAATAAAAAGGGGCATATTCGATTTTTGATAATTCAACCATAGAATGTAGTTTCACGTACTTGTGTCTATTTTGTAAATTATTTATAAAACCTGCATGTATTCTCATCCCAAAAATATTAGATTTTAAAAGTGGGACTATAACTCACTTTCACAGATTTTTACTTCATCGGGAAGTAAGACTTGGCCACTGGTTGATTCACGAACCTATAACAATATATACATATATATCAAAGTATGTTCAAAATATATTTACAACACTTTTAATATATTTTGATGTTTTAAGTTTATTAAGTCAGCTGTCCTCGTTAGTAACCTACAACTAGTTGTCCACAGTTAGATGTACAGAAATAAATCGATAAATATTATCTTGAATCAATCCACGACCCAGTGTATACGTATCTCAGTATTGATCACAACTCAAACTATATATATTTTGGAATCAACCTCAACCCTGTATAGCTAACTCCAACATTCACATATAGAGTGTCTATGGTTGTTCCGAAATATATATAAATGTGTCGACATGATAGGTCGAAACATTGTATACGTGTCTATGGTATCTCAAGATTACATAATATATACAATACAAGTTGATTAAGCTATGGTTGGAATAGATTTGTTACCAATTTTCACGTAGCTAAAATGAGAAAAATTATCCAATCTTGTTTTACCCATAACTTCTTTATTTTAAATCCGTTTTGAGTGAATCAAATTGCTATGGTTTCATATTGAACTCTATTTTATGAATCTAAAAAGAAACAGTATAGGTTTATAGTCAGAAAAATAAGTTACAAGTCGTTTTTGTAAAGGTAGTCATTTCAGTCGAAAGAACGACGTCTAGATGACCATTTTAGAAAACATACTTCCACTTTGAGTTTAACCATAATTTTTGGATATAGTTTCATGTTCATAATAAAAATCATTTTCCCAGAATAACAACTTTTAAATCAAAGTTTATCATAGTTTTTAATTAACTAACCCAAAACAGCCCGCGGTGTTACTACGACGGCGTAAATCCGGTTTTACGGTGTTTTTCGTGTTTCCAGGTTTTAAATCATTAAGTTAGCATATCATATAGATATAGAACATGTGTTTAGTTAATTTTAAAAGTCAAGTTAGAAGGATTAACTTTTATTTGCGAACAAGTTTAGAATTAACTAAACTCTGTTCTAGTGATTACAAGTTTAATCCTTCGAATAAGATAGCTTTATATGTATGAATCGAATGATGTTATGAACATCATTACTACCTCAAGTTCCTTGGATAAACCTACTGGAAATGAGAAAAATAGATCTAGCTTCAAAGGATCCTTGGATGGCTTGAAAGTTCTTGAAGCAGAATCATGACACGAAAACAATTTCAAGTAAGATTTACACTCGAAAATAAGATTGTTATAGTTATAGAAATTGAATTAAAGTTTGAATAAGATTATTACCTTGTATTAGAAAGATAACCTACTGTAAGTAAAAAATGTTTCTTGATCTTGGATGATTACTTGGAATGGATTTAGAAAACTTGGAAGTAAACTTGCAATCTTGGAAGTATTCTTGATTTTATGAAACTAGAACTTTTGGAATTTATGAAGAACACTTAGAACTTGAAGATATAACTTGAGAGAGATCAATTAGATGAATAAAATTGAAGAATAAAAGTGTTTGTAGGTGTTTTTGGTCGTTGGTGTATGGATTAGATATAAAGGATATGTAATTTTGTTTTCATGTAAATAAGACATGAATGATTACTCATATTTTTTTAATTTTATGAGATATTTCATGCTAGTTTCCAAATGATGGTTCCTACATGTGTTAGGTGACTCACATGGGCTGCTAAGAGCTGATCATTGGAGTGTATATACCAATAGTACATACATCTAAAAGCTGTGTATTGTACGAGTACGAATACGGGTGCATACGAGTAGAATTGTTGATGAAACTGAACGAGGATGTAATTGTAAGCATTTTTGTTAAGTAGAAGTATTTTGATAAGTGTCTTGAAGTCTTTCAAAAGTATATGAATACATATTAAAACACTACATGTATATACATTTTAACTGAGTCGTTAAGTCATCGTTAGTCGTTACATGTAAATGTTGTTTTGAAACCTTTAGGTTAACGATCTTGTTGAATGTTGTTAACCCATTGTTTATTATAACAAATGAGATGTTAAATTTTTATATTATCATGATATTATGATATATAATATATCTTAGTATGATATATATACAGTTAAATGTCGTTACAACGATAATCATTACATATATGTCTCGTTTCGAAATCATTAAGTTAGTAGTCTTATTTTTACATATGTATTTCATTGTAAATACACTTAATAATATATTTACTTATCATTTAACATAATTAACCAAGTGTATCAATATCTTAATATGATTCATATGTACCTAGTAAGACGTTGTTATAACGATAATCGTTATATATATCGTTTTCGAGTTTCTTAAATTAATAGTCTCATTTTTATGTATATAACTCATTGTTAAAATACCTAATGAGATACATACTTAACAATTTCATTTAATATATATATAAACATGGAAAAGTTCGGGTCACTACAGTACCTACCCGTTAAATAAATTTCGTCCCGAAATTTTAAGCAGTTGGAGGTGTTGACGTATCTTCTGGAAATAAATGCGGGTATTTTTTCCTCATCTGATCTTCACGCTCCCAGGTGAACTCGGGTCCTCTACGAGCATTCCATTGAACCTTAACAATCGGTATCTTGTTTTGTTTAAGTCTCTTAACCTCACAATCCATTATTTCGACGGGTTCTTCAATGAATTGAAGTTTTTCATTGATTTGGATTTCGTCCAACGGAATAGTGAGATCTTCTTTAGCAAAACATTTCTTCAAATTTGAGACGTGGAAAGTGTTATGTACAGCCGCGAGTTGTTGAGGTAGCTCCAGTTAGTAAGCTACTGGTCTGACACGATCTATAATCTTGAATGGTCCAATGTACCTTGGATTTAGTTTCCCCCGTTTACCAAATCGAACAGCGCCTTTCCAAGGTGAAACCTTAAGCATGACCATTTCTCCAATTTCAAACTCTATATCTTTCCTTTTACTGTCCGCGTAGCTCTTTTGTCGACTCTGGGCAGTTTTCAATCTTTGTTGAATTTGGATGATTTTCTCGGTAGTTTCTTGTATTATCTCCGGACCCGTAATCTGTCTATCCCCCACTTCACTCCAACAAATCGGAGACCTGCACTTTCTACCATAAAGTGCTTCAAACGGCGCCATCTCAATGCTTGAATGGTAGCTGTTGTTGTAGGAAAATTCTGCTAACGGTAGATGTCGATCCCAACTGTTTCCGAAATCAATAACACAAGCTCGTAGCATGTCTTCAAGCGTTTGTATCGTCCTTTTGCTCTGCCCATCAGTTTGTGGATGATAGGCAGTACTCATGTCTAGACGAGTTCCCAATGCTTGCTGTAATGTCTGCCAGAATCTTGAAATAAATCGGCCATCCCTATCAGAGATAATAGAGATTGGTATTCCATGTCTGGAGACGACTTCCTTCAAATACAGTCGTGCTAACTTCTCCATCTTGTCATCTTCTCTTATTGGCAGGAAGTGTGCTGACTTGGTGAGACGATCAACTATTGCCCAAATAGTATCATAACTACTTGCAGTCCTTGGCAATTTAGTAATGAAATCCATGGTAATGTTTTCCCATTTCCATTCCGGGATTTTAGGTTGTTGTAGTAGACCTGATGGTTTCTGATGTTCAGCTTTGACCTTAGAACACGTCAAACATTCTCCTACATATTTAGCAATACCGGCTTTCATACCTGGCCACCAAAAATGTTTCTTAAGATCCTTGTACATCTTCCCCGTTCCAGGATGTATTGAGTATCTGGTTTTATGAGCTTCTCTAAGTACCATTTCTCTCATATCTCCAAATTTTGGTACCCAAATTCTTTCAGCCCTACATCGGGTTTGGTCTTCCCGAATATTAAGATGCTTCTCCGATCCTTTGGGTATTTCATCCTTTAAATTTCCCTCTTTTAAAACTCCTTGTTGCGCCTCCTTTATTTGAGTAGTAACGTTAGTGTGAATCATTATATTCATAGATTTTACTCGAATGGGTTCTCTGTCCTTTCTGCTCAAGGCGTCAGCTACCACATTTGCCTTCTCCGGGTGGTAACGAATCTCAAAGTCGTAATCATTCAACAATTCAATCCACCTACGCTGCCTCATATTCAGTTGTTTCTGATTAAATATGTGTTGAAGACTTTTGTGGTCGGTATATATAATACTTTTGACCCCATATAAGTAGTGCCTCCAAGTATTTAATGCAAAAACAACCGCGCCTAATTCCAAATCATGCGTCGTATAATTTTGCTCGTGAATCTTCAATTGTCTAGACGCATAAGCAATCACCTTCGTCCGTTGCATTAATACACAACCGAGACCTTGCTTTGATGCATCACAATAAATCACAAAATCATTATTCCCTTCAGGCAATGATAATATAGGTGCCGTAGTTAGCTTTTTCTTCAATAATTGAAACGCCTTCTCTTGTTCATCCTTCCATTCAAATTTCTTCCCTTTATGCGTTAATGCAGTCAAGGGTTTTGCTATTTTGGAGAAATCTTGGATGAATCTTCTGTAATAACCAGCCAATCCTAAAACTTGACGTATATGCTTCGGAGTTTTTGGGGTTTCCCACTTTTCAACAGTTTCGATCTTTGCCGGGTCCACCTGGATACCTTCTTTATTCACTATGTGACCGAGGAATTGAACTTCTTCCAACCAAAATGCACACTTTGAAAACTTAGCGTACAGTTTTTCTTTCCTCAATACTTCTAGAACTTTTCTCAAATGTTCTTCGTGCTCTTGATCATTCTTTGAGTAAATAAGTATGTCATCGATGAAAACAATGACAAACTTGTCAAGATATGGCCCACACACTCGGTTCATAAGGTCCATGAACACAGCTGGTGCGTTAGTCAATCCAAACGGCATAACCATAAACTCGTAATGACCATAACGCGTCCTAAAAGCAGTTTTTGGAATATCATCCTCCTTTACTCGCATTTGATGATATCCAGAACGTAAATCGATCTTCGAATAAACCGACGAGCCTTGTAGTTGATCAAATAAGTCGTCAATTCTCGGCAGTGGATAACGGTTTTTGATAGTAAGTTTGTTCAACTTTCTGTAGTCAATACACAACCTAAATGTACCATCCTTCTTCTTGACAAACAAAACAGGAGCTCCCCATGGTGATGTGCTTGGTCGAATGAAACCACGTTCTATTAGTTCTTGCAGTTGGCTTTGCAGTTCTTTCATCTTGCTGGGTGCGAGTCTATAAGGAGCACGAGCTATTGGTGCAGCTCCTGGTACAAGATCTATTTGAAATTCAATAGATCGATGTGGACGTAGTCCCGGTAATTCTTTCAGAAATACATCGGAAAATTCTTTTGCGACGGGAACATCATTGATGCTCTTTTCTTCAGTTTGTACTTTCTCGACGTGTGCTAGAACAGCATAGCAAAATTTTCTTATTAGTTTTTGTGCCTTCAAATTACTAATAAGATGTAGCTTCATGTTGCCCTTTTCTCCGTACACCATTAAGGGTTCTCCTTCCTCTCGTACAATGCGAATTGCATTTTTATAACATACGATCTCTGCTTTCACCTTCTTCAGCCAGTCCATGCCAACTATTACATCAAAACTCCCTAACTCTACTGGTATCAAGTCAATCTTAAATATTTCGCTACCCAGTTTAATTTCTCGATTCCGGCATATATTATCTGCTGAAATTAATTTACCGTTTGCTAATTCGAGTAAAAATTTACTATCCAACGTCAATGGACAACTTAATTTAGCACAAAAATCTCTAATCATATAGCTTCTATCCGCACCCGAATCAAATAAAACGTAAGCAGATTTATTGTCAATAAGAAACGTACCCGTAACAAGCTCCGGGTCTTCCTGTGCCTCTGCCGCATTAATATTGAAAACTCTTCCGCGACCTTGTCCATTCGTGTTCTCCTGGTTCGGGCAATTTCTAATAATGTGGCCCGGTTTTCCACATTTATAACAAACTACATTGGCATAACTTGCTCCGACACTACTTGCTCCGCCATTACTCGTTCCGACACCATTTGTTCCTTTCGTTCTGTTAACCCCTGGTCTGTAGACCTCACACTTCGCCGCACTATGACCATTTCTTTTACACTTGTTGCAAAATTTGGTGCAGAACCTCGAGTGATACTTTTCACACCTTTGGCATAGCTGCTTCTGATTGTTATTGTTGTTGCGGTTGTTATTATTGTTGGGATGATTGTTGTAGTTGTTGTTGTTGTTGTTGGGCCGTTTGTTGTAGTTGCGATTGATGTTGCGATTGTTGGGATAATTGTTGCGATTATTATTGTAATTGCTGTTGTTGTTGTATTGGTGATTCTTATCACCGTTTTCCTCCCACTTTCTTTTGACTTGCTTCACAATGGCCTCTTCAGCCGTCTGTTCTTTAATTCTTTCCTCAATCTGGTTCACTAGTTTGTGAGCCATTCTACATGCCTGTTGTATGGAGGCGGGCTCGTGTGAACTTATATCTTCTTGGATTCTTTCCGGTAATCCTTTCACAAACGCGTCGATCTTCTCTTCCTCATCTTCGAACGCTCCCGGACACAATAGGCACAATTCTTTGAATCGTCTTTCGTACGTGGTAATATCAAATCCTTGGGTTCGTAACCCTCTAAGTTCTGTCTTGAGATTATTGACCTCGGTTCTGGGATGGTACTTCTCGTTCATCAAGTTCTTGAATGCTGACCACGGTAGTGCGTACGCATCATCTTGTCCCACTTGCTCTAGATAGGTATTCCACCATGTTAATGCAGAACCTGTGAAGGTATGCGTAGCGTACTTCACTTTTTCCTCTTCAGTACACTTACTTATGGCAAACACCGATTCGACCTTCTCGGTCCACCGTTTCAATCCTATCGGTCCTTCGGTTCCATCAAATTCCAAAGGTTTGCAGGCAGTGAATTCTTATTGGTATGTAGCGCAGCCTGTACTGCAGCTATGTTTGAAGCTAGAAAAGTACGGAATTCCTCTTCATTCATATTCACGGTGTGTCGAGTAGTCGGTGCCATTTCCTTCAAAATAGTCAAATGGAACAAGTTAATCATACAGAATATTAAGAGTAGTAATAGTATTTCGTAGCATAATATGAACTCATTTATAAAAGCTTTTTCTTCATATTAGCATTTTATAAGTTTAAATTCGGGTAGTACCTACCCGTTAAGTTCATACTTAGTAGCTAATATACAATTCAACTACTACAATTCTATATGAAAAACTGATTATAATAATATTTCGCGTTCAAACTTTTATACAATATTTTTCAAACTTACAATACCGCTTATTTTACATAAAGCATGAAATATAGCACACAATAACTTTGATACAAGATAGTTGTGAAGATAATTCTAGCTAGTACACAAGTCGTTCAGCAAAGGCAATAAAGACACGTAATTCATACGTCCAGAAATAAGTCATGCATTCTGGTTTTACTAGGACTACTTCTCATCCTTGGTCTTGTGGAACATAACCGTTATGGCCATTGATAAGACAGCGTGTTGTAACGTCGTCAAAGGGACGAGGGTTACATAATGACCAACAGTCTCGTAATAACTTAAAAACCTCATTTCTTACCCCAATTACCGACTCCGTCACTTGTGGGAACGTTTTGTTTAATAGTTGTAGCCCGATGTTCTTTTTCTCACTTTGGTGAGAAGCGAACATTACTAACCCGTAAGCATAGCATGCTTCTTTATGTTGCATGTTAGCCGCTTTTTCTAAATCATGAAGTCCTATATTCGGATACATTGAGTCAAAATAATTTCTTAACCCGTTGCGTAAAATAGCATTTGGGTTCCCCGCAATATATGCGTCAAAGTAAACACATCGTAACTTATGGGTTTCCCAATGTGATATCCCCCATATTTCAAACGAAAGTCTCTTATAAACCAAGACATTCTTGGAACGTTCTTCGAATATCTTACAAACTGATTTCACCGTAAATAGTTGTGCTGAAGAATTCTGACCGACTCTAGACAAGATTTCATCAATCATGTCTCCGGGTAGGTCTCTTAAAATATTGGGTTGTCTATCCATTTTGTGTTTTTATACTGTAAAATAGACAAGAGTTAGATTCATAAAAAAAAATACTTATTAATGCAAGCAATTTTTACATATATCATAAAGCATAAGCACACTATATTACATATATTACACTACACGAATACAACTATCTTATTCCAACTCGCTCGTTTCTTCTTCTTCGGTTTTGGTTCGTTTTGCCAAGTTTCTAGGGATATATGATGTTCCCCTAATACGAGCTGTCATTTTCCACAACGGTTTAGAAAAACCTGGTGGTTTAGAGGTTCCCGGGTCATTGTTACAACTTAAGGGCTTCGGGGGTTGACGATACATATAAAGTTCATCGGGGTTGGAATTAGATTTCTCTATTTTTATGCCCTTTCCCTTATTATTTTCTTTTGCCTTTTTAAATTCAGTTGGGGTAATTTCTATAACATCATCGGAATTCTCGTCGTAATCCGATTCATCAGAGAATTGGTAATCCTCCCAATATTTTGCTTCCTTGGCGGAAACACCATTGACCATAATTAACCTTGGTCGGTTGGTTGAGGATTTTCTTTTACTAAACCGTTTTATTATTTCCCCCACCGGTTCTATTTCCTCCTCCGGTTCCTCCTCTTCCGGTTCTGATTCTTCTTCCGGTTCTTCTTCGGGAACTTGTGAATCAGTCCAATATATATTCGACTCTTCGTTATTATTAGGTGAGTCAATGGTATTTGTGCTAGAGGTAGACATCTATCACACAATATCAAACATGTTAAGAGATTAATATATCATATAATATATACATATTAATAATATATAGTTTCCAACAAAAATGTTAAGCAATCATTTTTAAAGAAAACACGGTCGAAGTCCAGACTCACTAATGCATCCTAACAAACTCGATAAGACACACTAATGCAAATTTCTGGTTCTCTAAGACCAACGCTCGGATATCAACTGAAATGTCCCGTTCTTATTGATTAAAAACGTTCCATATTAATTGATTTCGTTACGAGGTTTTGAGCTCTATATGAGACGTTTTTCAAAGACTGCATTCATTTTTAAAACAAACCATAATCTTTATTTCATAAATAAAGGTTTAAAAAAAGCTTTACGTAGATTATCAAATAATGATAATCTAAAATATCCTGTTTACACACGACCATTACATAATGGTTTACAATACAAATATGTTACATCGAAATCAGTTTCTTGAATGCAGTTTTTACACAATATCATACAAACATGGACTCCAAATCTTGTCCTTATTTTAGTATGCAACAGCGGAAGCTCTTAGTATTCACCTGAGAATAAACATGCTTTAAACGTCAACAAAAATGTTGTTGAGTTATAGGTTTAACCTATATATATCAAATCGTAACAATAGACCACAAGATTTCATATTTCAATACACATCCCATACATAGAGATAAAAATCATTCATATGGTGAACACCTGGTAACCGACATTAACAAGATGCATATATAAGAATATCCCCATCATTCCGGGACACCCTTCGGATACGATATAAATTTCGAAGTTGAAATGTCCCGTTCTTATTGATTAAAAACGTTCCATATTAATTGATTTCGTTGCGAGGTTTTGACCTCTATATGAGACGTTTTTCAAAGACTGCATTCATTTTTAAAACAAACCATAATCTTTATTTCATAAATAAAGGTTTAAAAAAAGCTTTACGTAGATTATCAAATAATGATAATCTAAAATATCCTGTTTACACACGACCATTACATAATGGTTTACAATACAAATATGTTACATCGAAATCAATTTCTTGAATGCAGTTTTTACACAATATCATATAAACATGGACTCCAAATCTTGTCCTTATTTTAGTATGAAACAGCGGAAGCTCTTAATATTCACCTGAGAATAAACATGCTTTAAACGTCAACAAAAATGTTGGTGAGTTATAGGTTTAACCTATATATATCAAATCGTAACAATAGACCACAAGATTTCATATTTCATTACACATCCCATACATAGAGATAAAAATCATTCATATGGTGAACACCTGGTAACCGACATTAACAAGATGCATATATAAGAATATCCCCATCATTCCGGGACACCCTTCGGATATGATATAAATTTCGAAGTACTAAAGCATCCGGTACTTTGGATGGGGTTTGTTAGGCCCAATAGATCTATCTTTAGGATTCGCGTCAATTAGGGTGTCTGTTCCCTAATTCTTAGATTACCAGACTTAATAAAAAGGGGCATATTCGATTTCGATAATTCAACCATAGAATGTAGTTTCACGTACTTGTGTCTATTTTGTAAATCATTTATAAAACCTGCATGTATTCTCATCCCAAAAATATTAGATTTTAAAAGTGGGACTATAACTCACTTTCACAGATTTTTACTTCGTCGAGAAGTAAGACTTGGCCACTGTTGATTCACGAACCTATAACAATATATACATATATATTAAAGTATGTTCAAAATATATTTACAACACTTTTAATATATTTTGATGTTTTAAGTTTATTAAGTCAGCTGTCCTCGTTAGTAACCTACAACTAGTTGTCCACAGTTAGATGTACAGAAATAAATCGATAAATATTATCTTGAATCAATCCACGACCCAGTGTATACGTATCTCAGTATTGGTCACAACTCAAACTATATATATTTTGGAATCAACCTCAACCCTGTATAGCTAACTCCAACATTCACATATAGAGTGTCTATGGTTGTTCCGAAATATATATAGATGTGTCGACATGATAGGTCGAAACATTGTATACGTGTCTATGGTATCTCAAGATTACAAAATATACAATACAAGTTGATTAAGTTATGGTTGGAATAGATTTGTTACCAATTTTCACGTAGCTAAAATGAGAAAAATTATCCAATCTTGTTTTACCCATAACTTCTTCATTTTAAATCCGTTTTGAGTGAATCAAATTGCTATGGTTTCATATTGAACTCTATTTTATGAATCTAAATAGAAAAAGTATAGGTTTATAGTCGGAAAAATAAGTTACAAGTCGTTTTTGTAAAGGTAGTCATTTCAGTCGAAAGAACGACGTCTAGATGACCATTTTAGAAAACATACTTCCACTTTGAGTTTAACCATAATTTTTGGATATAGTTTCATGTTCATAATAAAAATCATTTTCTCAGAATAACAACTTTTAAATCAAAATTTATCATAGTTTTTAATCAACTAACCCAAAACAGCCCGCGGTGTTACTACGACGGCGTAAATCCGGTTTTACGGTGTTTTTCGTGTTTCCAGGTTTTAAATCATTAAGTTAGTATATCATATAGATATAGAACATGTGTTTAGTTAATTTTAAAAGTCAAGTTAGAAGGATTAACTTTTGTTTGCGAACAAGTTTAGAATTAACTAAACTATGTTCTAGTGATTACGAGTTTAAACCTTCGAATAAGATAGTTTTATATATATGAATCAAATGATGTTATGAACATCATTACTACCTCAAGTTTAGTAGGTAAACCTATTGGAAGTGACAAGAAATGATCTAGCTTCAAAGGATCTTGGATGGCTTGAAAGTTCTTGAAGTAGGATCATGACACAAAAACAAGTTCAAGTAAGATTTTTACTCGAATTAAGATAGTTTATAGTTATAGAAATTGAATCAAAGTTTGAATATGAATATTACCTTGAATAAGAAAGATAACCTACTATATATATCAAAGGTTTCTTGATCTTAGATGATTACTTGGAATGGATTAGAAAGCTTGGAAGTAAATTAGTAAACTTGAAGGAATTTTTGAAGTGTTCTTGAAGTGTTCTTCCTATGATGATTATAGCTTGATTCTTGAAGTGATTTTTGATGAAGATGATGATTAACTACTGGAAAAATACGTTCATAATAGTGTGTGTGTGTTGAGAGAGAATTAGAAAGAGAATTGGAAGTGAAATGGAGTGAATGATGAGTGGTAATTGGTGAGTGGTGAGTGGGGTTAAAAGGAGTTCTAGTTAGTTGACTAGCTCATGGTAGAAGTTAAAATTGATTAGTCATACATGACATAATCAAGAGTGGAATCCCGTGCTAGTTCATATTGGTATATACCCATAGTAAGTACGTTTTGAAGCTGTGTATAATACGGGTAAGAATACGACTAGAATTCTTGATGAAAGAAAAGAATGGGAAAGTAACTGTAACCATTTTCGTTAAGTATGAGTGTTTCGATATATGTATTGAAGTCTTCCAAAAGTATTTTAATACATCTAAATACACTACATGTATATACATTTTAACTGAGTCGTTAAGTCATCGTTAGTCGTTACATGTAAGTGTTATTTTGAAACCTTTAAGTTAACGATCTCAATTAATGTTGTTAACCCATTGTTTATTATATCTAATGAGATGTTAAATTATTATATTATCATGATATTATGATATATTAATATATCTTAATATGATATATATACATTTAAATGTCGTTACAACGATAATCGTTACATATATGTCTCGTTTCGAAATCCTTAAGTTAGTAGTCTTGTTTATATGTATATAACTCATTGTTAATATACTTATGGAGATACTTACTTATCATAATCTCATGTTAACCATATGTATATCCATATATATATCGTCATGTCATTTTTACAAGTTTTAACGTTCGTGAATCGCCGGTCAACTTGGGTGGTCAATTGTCTATATGAAACATATTTCAATTAATCAAGTCTTAACAAGTTTGATTGCTTAACATGTTGGAAACATTTAATCATGTAAATATCAATCTCAATTAATATATATAAACATGGAAAAGTTCGGGTCACTACAGTACCTACCCGTTAAATAAATTTCGTCCCGAAATTTTAAGCTGTTGAAGGTGTTGACGAATCTTCTGGAAATAGATGCGGGTATTTCTTCTTCATCTGATCTTCACGCTCCCAGGTGAACTCGGGTCCTCTACGAGCATTCCATCGAACCTTAACAATTGGTATCTTGTTTTGCTTAAGTCTTTTAACCTCACGATCCATTATTTCGACGGGTTCTTCGATGAATTGGAGTTTTTCGTTGATTTGGATTTCATCTAACGGAATAGTGAGATCTTCTTTAGCAAAACATTTCTTCAAATTCGAGACATGGAAAGTGTTATGTACAGCCGCGAGTTGTTGAGGTAACTCAAGTCGGTAAGCTACTGGTCCGACACGATCAATAATCTTGAATGGTCCAATATACCTTGGATTTAATTTCCCTCGTTTACCAAATCGAACAACGCCTTTCCAAGGTGCAACTTTAAGCATGACCATCTCTCCAATTTTAAATTCTATATCTTTTATTTTAATGTCAGCGTACCTCTTTTGTCGACTTTGGGCGGTTTTCAACCGTTGTTGAATTTGGATGATCTTCTCGGTAGTTTCTTGTATAATCTCCGGACCCGTAATCTGTCTATCCCCCACTTCACTCCAACAAATCGGAGACCTGTACTTTCTACCATAAAGTGCTTCAAACGGCGCCATCTCAATGCTTGAATGGTAGCTGTTGTTGTAGGAAAATTCTGCTAACGGTAGATGTCGATCCCAACTGTTTCCGAAATCAATAACACATGCTCGTAGCATGTCTTCAAGCGTTTGTATCGTCCTTTCGCTCTGCCCATCAGTGTGTGGATGATAGGCAGTACTCATGTCTAGACGAGTTCCTAATGCTTGCTGTAATGTCTGCCAGAATCTTGAAATAAATCTGCCATCCCTATCAGAGATAATAGAGATTGGTATTCCATGTCTGGAGATGACTTCCTTCAAATACAGTCGTGCTAACTTCTCCATCTTGTCATCTTCTCTTATTGGCAGGAAGTGTGCTGATTTGGTGAGACGATCAACTATTACCCAAATAGTATCAAAACCACTTGCAGTCCTTGGCAATTTAGTGATGAAATCCATGGTAATGTTTTCCCATTTCCATTCTGGGATTTTGGGTTATTGAAGTAGACCTGATGGTTTCTGATGCTCAGCTTTTGTAGTGACCCGAACTTTTCCATGTTTATATATATTAATTGAGATTGATATTTACATGATTAAATGTTTCCAACATGTTAAGCAATCAAACTTTGTAAGACTTGATTAATTGAAATATGTTTCATATAGACAATTGACCACCCAAGTTGACCGGTGATTCACGAACGTTAAAACTTGTAAAAACTATATGATGACATATATATGGATATATATATAGTTAACATGATACTATGATAAGTAAACATATCATTAAGTATATTAACAATGAACTACGTATGTAAAAACAAGACTACTAACTTAATGATTTTTAAACGAGACATATATGTAACGATTATCGTTGTAAAGACATTTAATGTATATATATCATATTAAGAGATATTCATACATGATAATATCATGATAATATAATAATTTAAAATCTCATTTGATATTATAAACATTGGGTTAACAACATTTAACAAGATCGTTAACCTAAAGGTTTAAAAACAACACTTACATGTAACGACTAACGATGACTTAACGACTCAGTTAAAATGTATATACATGTAGTGTTTTAATATGTATTTATACAATTTTGAAAGACTTCAATACACTTATCAAAATACTTCTACTTAACAAAAATGCTTACAATTACATCCTCGTTCAGTTTCATCAACAATTCTACTCGTATGCACCCGTATTCGTACTCGTACAATACACAGCTTTTAGATGTATGTACTATTGGTATATACACTCCAATTATCAGCTCTTAGCAGCCCATGTGAGTCACCTAACACATTTGAGATCCATCATTTGGCAACTAGCATGAAATATCTCATAAAATTACAAAAATATGAGTAATCATTCATGACTTATTTACATGAAAACAAAATTACATATCCTTTATATCTAATCCATACACCAACGACCAAAAACACCTACAAACACTTTCATTCTTCAATTTTCTTCATCTAATTGATCTCTCTCAAGTTCTATCTTCAAGTTCTAAGTGTTCTTCATATATTCTACAAGTTCTAGTTACATAAAATCAAGAATACTTTCAAGTTTGCTAGCTCACTTCCAATCTTGTAAGGTGATCATCCAACCTCAAGAAATCTTTGTTTCTTATAGTAGGTTACCATTCTAATACAAGGTAATAATCATATTCAAACTTTGGTTCAATTTCTATAACTATAACAATCTTATTTCAAGTGATGATCTTACTTGAACTTGTTTTCGTGTCATGATTCTGCTTCAAGAACTTCGAACCATCCAAGGATCCGTTGAAGCTAGATCCATTTTTCTCTTTTCCAGTAGGTTTATCCAAGGAACTTAAGGTAGTAATGATGTTCATAACATCATTCGATTCATACATATAAAGCTATCTTATTCGAAGGTTTAAACTTGTAATCACTAGAACATAGTTTAGTTAATTCTAAACTTGTTCGCAAACAAAAGTTAATCCTTCTAACTTGACTTTTAAAATCAACTAAACACATGTTCTATATCTATATTATATGCTAACTTAATGATTTAAAACCTGGAAACACGAAAAACAACGTAAAACCGGATTTACGCCGTCGTAGTAACACCGCGGGCTGTTTTGGGTTAGTTAATTAAAAACTATGATAAACTTTGATTTAAAAGTTGTTATTCTGAGAAAATGATTTTTATTATGAACATGAAACTATATCCAAAAATTATGGTTAAACTCAAAGTGGAAGTATGTTTTCTAAAATGGTCATCTAGACGTCGTTCTTTCGACTGAAATCACTACCGTTACAAAAACGACTTGTAACTTATTTTTTCGACTATAAACCTATACTTTTTCTATTTAGATTCATAAAATAGAGTTCAATATGAAACAATAGCAATTTGATTCACTCAAAACGGATTTAAAATGAAGAAGTTATGGGTAAAACAAGATTGGATAATTTTTCTCATTTTAGCTACGTGAAAATTGGTAACAAATCTATTCCTACCATAACTTAATCAACTTGTATTGTATATTATGTAATCTTGAGATACCATAGACACGTATACAATGTTTCGACCTATCATGTCGACACATCTATATATATTTCGGAACAACCATAGACACTCTATATGTGAATGTTGGAGTTAGCTATACAGGGTTGAGGTTGATTCCAAAATATATATAGTTTGAGTTGTGATCAATACTGAGATACGTATACACTGGGTCGTGGATTGATTCAAGATAATATTTATCGATTTATTTCTGTACATCTAACTGTGGACAACTAGTTGTAGGTTACTAACGAGGACAGCTGACTTAATAAACTTAAAACATCAAAATATATTAAAAGTGTTGTAAATATATTTTGAACATACTTTGATATATATGTATATATTGTTATAGGTTCGTGAATTAACTAGTGGCCAAGTCTTACTTCCCGACGAAGTAAAAATCTGTGAAAGTGAGTTATAGTCCCACTTTTAAAATCTAATATTTTTGGGATGAGAATACATGCAGGTTTTATAAATGATTTACAAAATAGACACAAGTACGTGAAACTACATTCTATGGCTGGATTATTAAACCGAATATGCCCCTTATTTAGTCTGGTAATCTAAGAATTAGGGAATAGACACCCTAATTGACGCGAATCCTAAAGATAGATCTATTGGGCCTAACAAACCCCATCCAAAGTACCAGATGCTTTAGTACTTCGAAATTTATATCATATCCGAAGGGTGTCCCGGAATGATGGGGATATTCTTATATATGCATCTTGCTAATGTCGGTTACCAGGTGTTCACCATATGAATGATTTTTATCTCTATGTATGGGATGTGTATTGAAATATGAAATCTTGTGGTCTATTATTATGATTTGATATATATAGGTTAAACCTATAACTCACCAACATTTTTTGTTGACGTTTTAAGCATGTTTATTCTCAGGTGATTATTAAGAGCTTCCGCTGTCGCATACTTAAATAAGGACGAGATTTGGAGTCCATGCTTGTATGATATTATGTAAAAACTGCATTCAAGAAACTTATTTTGTTGTAACATATTTGTATTGTAAACCATTATGTAATGGTCGTGTGTAAACAGGATATTTTAGATTATCATTATTTGATAATCTACGTAAAGCTTTTTAAACCTTTATTGATGAAATAAAGGTTATGTTTTGTTTTAAAATGAATGCAGTCTTTGAAAAACGTCTCATATAGAGGTCAAAACCTCGCAACGAAATCAATTAATATGGAACGTTTTTAATCAATAAGAACGGGACATTTCAGTTGGTATCCGAGCGTTGGTCTTAGAGAACCAGAATTTTGCATTAGTGTGTCTTATCGAGTTTGTTAGGATGCATTAGTGAGTCTGGACTTCGACCGTGTTTACTTGAAAAATGATTGCTTAACAAATTTTGTTGGAAACTATATATTTTTAACATGTGAATATTATGTGATATATTAATCTCTTAACGCGTTTGATATTATGTGATAGATGTCTACCTCTAGAACAAGTCCCATTGACTCACCTAATAATAATGAAGAGTCAAATGTAAATTGGAATGATTCGTGGACTGATTCACAAGTTCCCGAAGAGGAACCGGAAGAAGAGTCAGAACCGGAAGAAGAATCGGAACCGGAAGAAGAATCGAAACTGGAAGAAGAATCGGAACCGGATGAAGAAATAGAACCGGTGGGGGAAATAATAAAACGGTTAAGTAAAATAAAATCCTCAACCAACCGACCAAGGTTAATTATGGTCAATGGTGTTTCCGCCAAGGAAGCAAAATATTGGGAGGATTACCAATTCTCCGATGAATCGGATTCCGACGAGAATTCCGATGATGTTATTGAAATTACCCCAACTGAATTTAAAAAGGCAAAAGAAAATAATAAGGGAAAGGGCATAAAAATAGAGAAATCTAATTCCAACCCCGATGAACTTTATATGTATCGTCAACCCCCGAAGTCCTTAAGTTGTAACAATGACCCGGGAACCTCTAAACCACCAGGTTTTTCTAAACCAATGTGGATAACGACGGCTCGTATTAGGGGAACATCATATATCCCTAGAAACTTGGCAAAACGAACCAAAACCGAAGAAGAAGAAACAAGCGAGTCGGAATAAGATAGCTGTATTCGTGTGGTGTAATATAGTGTGCTTATGCTTTATGATATATGTAAAAATTGCTTGTATTAATAAGTATTTTTTTTATGAATCTAACTCTTGTCTATTTTACAGTATAAAAACACAAAATGGATAGACAACCCAATATTTTAAGAGACCTACCCGGAGACATGATTGATGAAATCTTGTCTAGAGTCGGTCAGAATTCTTCGGCACAACTATTTAAGGCGAGAACAGTTTTTAAGACATTCGAAGAACGTTCCAAGAATGCCTTGGTTTATAAAAAGCTTTCGTTCGAAAGATGGGGGATATCACATTGGGAAATCCATAAGTTACGATGTGTTTACTTTGACGCATATATTGCGGGGAACCCAAATGCTATTTTACGCAATGGGTTAAGAAATTATTTTGACTCAATATATCCGAATATTAGACTTCGTGATTTAGAAAAAGCGGCTAACATGCAACATAAAGAAGCATGTTATGCTTACGGATTAGTAATGTTCGCTTCTCACCAAAGTGAGAACAAGAACATCGGGCTACAACTATTAAACAAAACGTTCCCACAAGTGACGGAGTCGGTAATTGGGGTAAGAAATGAGGTTTTTAGATTGTTACGGGACTGTTGGACATTACGTAACCCTCGTCCCTTTGACGACGTTACAACACGCTGTCTTATCAACGGCCATAACGGTTATGTTCCACAAGACCAAGGATGGGAAGTAATCCTAGTAAAACCAGAATGCATGACTTGTTTCTGGACGTATGAATTACGTGTCTTTATTGCCTTTGTTGAACGACTTGTGTACTAGCTAGAATTATCTTCACAACCATCTTGTATCAAATTTATTATGTGCTATATTTCATGCTATATGTAAAATAAGCGGTATTGTATGTTTGTAAAATATTGTGTAAAAGTTTGAACGCGAAATATTATTATAATCAGTTTTTCATATAGAATTGTAGTAGTTGAATTGTATATTAGCTAATAAGTATGAACTTAACGGGTATGTACTACCCGAATTTAAACTTATAAAACGCTAATATGAAGAAAAAGCTTTTATAAATGAGTTCATATTATGCTACGAAATACTATTAACTACTCTTAATATTCTGTATGATTAACTTGTTCCATATGACTATTTTGAAGGAAATGGCACCGACTACTCGACACACCGTGAATATGAATGAGGAGGAATTCCGTACTTTTCAAGCTTCGAACATAGCCGCAGTACAGGCTGCGCTACATACCAACAATAACCTTGGATCTAGCAGTACAGGAAATCGTGTAGGATGCACCTACAAAGAATTCACTGCCTGCAAACCTTTGGAATTTGATGGAACCGAAGGACCGATCGGATTGAAACGGTGGACCGAGAAGGTCGAATCGGTGTTTGCCATAAGTAAGTGTACTGAAGAGGATAAAGTGAAGTACGCTACGCATACCTTCACAGGTTCTGCGTTAACATGGTGGAATACCTATCTAGAGCAAGTGGGACAAGACGATGCGTACGCACTACCGTGGTCAGCATTCAAGCACTTGATGAACGAGAAGTACCGTCCCAGAACCGAGGTCAATAAGCTCAAGACAGAACTTAGAGGGTTACGAACCCAAGGATTTGATATTACCACGTATGAAAGACGATTCACAGAATTGTGCCTATTGTGTCCGGGAGCATTCGAAGATGAGGAAGAGAAGATCGACGCGTTTGTGAAAGGATTACCGGAAAGAATCCAAGAAGATATAAGTTCACACGAGCCCGCCTCCATACAACAGGCATGTAGAATGGCTCACAAACTAGTGAACCAGATTGAAGAAAGAATTAAAGAACAGACTGCTGAAGAGGCCAATGTGAAGCAAGTCAAAAGAAAGTGGGAGGAAAACGGTGATAAGAATCACCAATACAACAACAGCAATTACAATAATAATCGCAACAATTATCCCAACAATCGCAACATCAATCGCAACTACAACAAATGGCCCAACAACAATAACAACAATAACAACAACAACAACAGCAACTACAACAATCATCCCAACAATAATAACAACCGCAACAACAACAACAATTAGAAGCAGCTATGCCAAAGGTGTGAAAAGTATCACTCGGGGTTCTGCACCAAATTTTGCAACAAGTGTAAAATAAATGGTCATAGCACGGCGAAGTGTGAGGTCTACAGACCAGGGGTTAACAGAACGAAAGGAACAAATGGTGTCGGAACGAGTAATGGCGTAGCAAGTAGTGTCGGAGCAAGTTATGCCAATGTAGTTTGTTATAAGTGTGGAAAACCGGGCCACATTATTAGAAATTGCCCGAACCAGGAGAACACGAATGGACAAGGCCGCGGAAGAGTTTTCAATATTAATGCGGCAGAGGCACAGGAAGACCCGGAGTTTGTTACGGGTACGTTTCTTATTGACAATAAATCTGCTTACGTTTTATTTGATTCGGGTGCGGATAGAAGCTATATGAGTAGAGATTTTTGTGCTAAATTAAGTTGTCCATTGACGCCTTTGGATAGTAAATTTTTACTCGAATTAGCAAATGGTAAATTAATTTCAGCAGATAATATATGTCGGAATCGAGAAATTAAACTGGTTAGCGAAACATTTAAGATTGACTTGATACAAGTAGAGTTAGGGAGTTTTGATGTGATAATCGGTATGGACTGGTTGAAAGAAGTGAAAGCAGAGATCGTTTGTTACAAAAATGCAATTCGCATTATACGAGAAAAAGGAAAACCCTTAATGGTGTACGGAGAAAAGGGCAACACGAAGCTACATCTTATTAGTAATTTGAAGGCACAAAAACTAATAAGAAAAGGTTGCTATGCTGTTCTAGCACACGTCGAGAAAGTACAAACTGAAGAAAAGAGCATCAATGATGTTCCCGTCGCAAAAGAATTTCCCGATGTATTTCCGAAAGAATTACCGGGATTACCCCCACATCGATCCGTTGAATTTCAAATAGATCTTGTACCAGGAGCTGCACCAATAGCTCGTGCTCCTTACAGACTCGCACCCAGCAAGATGAAAGAACTGCAAAGCCAATTACAAGAACTTTTAGAGCGTGGTTTCATTCGACCAAGCACATCACCGTGGGGAGCTCCTGTTTTGTTTGTCAAGAAGAAAGATGGTACATTCAGGTTGTGTATCGACTACCGAGAGTTGAACAAACTTACCATCAAGAACCGCTACCCACTACCGAGAATCGACGACTTATTTGATCAACTACAAGGCTCGTCTGTTTATTCAAAGATTGACTTACGTTCCGGGTATCATCAAATGCGGGTGAAAGAAGATGATATTCCAAAGACTGCTTTCAGAACACGTTACGGTCATTACGAGTTTATGGTCATGCCGTTTGGTTTAACTAATGCACCAGCTGTGTTCATGGACCTTATGAACTGAGTGTGTGGACCATACCTTGACAAGTTTGTCATTGTTTTCATTGATGACATACTTATTTACTCAAAGAATGACCAAGAACACGGTGAACATTTGAGAAAGGTGTTAGAAGTATTGAGGAAGGAAGAATTGTACGCTAAGTTTTCAAAGTGTGCATTTTGGTTGGAAGAAGTTCAATTCCTCGGTCACATAGTGAACAAAGAAGGTATTAAGGTGGATCCGGCAAAGATAGAAACTGTTGAAAAGTGGGAAACCCCGAAAACTCCGAAACACATACGCCAGTTTTTAGGACTAGCTGGTTACTACAGAAGGTTCATCCAAGACTTTTCCAGAATAGCAAAACCCTTGACTGCATTAACGCATAAAGGGAAGAAATTTGAATGGAATGATGAACAAGAGAAAGCGTTTCAGTTATTGAAGAAAAAGCTAACTACGGCACCTATATTGTCATTGCCTGAAGGGAATGATGATTTTGTGATTTATTGTGACGCATCAAAGCAAGGTCTCGGTTGTGTATTAATGCAACGAACGAAGGTGATTGCTTATGCGTCTAGACAACTGAAGATTCACGAACAAAATTATACGACGCATGATTTGGAATTAGGCGCGGTTGTTTTTGCATTAAAGACTTGGAGGCACTACTTATATTGTAGTGACCCGAACTTTTCCATGTTTATATATATTAATTGAGATTGATATTTACATGATTAAATGTTTCCAACATCTTAAGCAATCAAACTTGTTAAGACTTGATTAATTGAAATAGGTTTCATATAGACAATTGACCACCCAAGTTGACCGGTGATTCACGAACGTTAAAACTTGTAAAAACTATATGATGACATATATATGGATATATATATAGTTAACATGATACTATGATAAGTAAATATATCATTAAGCATATTAACAATGAACTACATATGTAAAAACAAGACTACTAACTTAATGATTTTTAAACGAGACATATATGTAACGATTATCGTTGTAAAGACATTTAATGTATATATATCATATTAAGAGATATTCATACATGATAATATCATGATAATATCATGATAATATAATAATTTAAAATCTCATTTGATATTATAAACATTGGGTTAACCACATTTAACAAGATCGTTAACCTAAAGGTTTCAAAACAACACTTACATGTAACGACTAACGATGACTTAACGACTCAGTTAAAATGTATATACATGTAGTGTTTTAATATGTATTTATACACTTTTGAAAGACTTCAATACACTTATCAAAATACTTCTACTTAACAAAAATGCATACAATTACATCCTCGTTCAGTTTCATCAACAATTCTACTCGTATGCACCCGTATTCGTACTCGTACAATACACAGCTTTTAGATGTATGTACTATTGGTATATACACTCCAATGATCAGCTCTTAGCAGCCCATGTGAGTCACCTAACACATGTGGGAACCATCATTTGGCAACTAGCATGAAATATCTCATAAAATTACAAAAATATGAGTAATCATTCATGACTTATTTACATGAAAACAAAATTACATATCCTTTATATCTAATCCATACACCAACGACCAAAAACACCTACAAACACTTTCATTCTTCAATTTTCTTCATCTAATTGATCTCTCTCAAGTTCTATCTTCAAGTTCTAAGTGTTCTTCATAAATTCCAAAAGTTCTAGTTTCATAAAATCAAGAATACTTTCAAGTTTGCTAGCTCACTTCCAATCTTGTAAGGTGATCATCCAACCTCAAGAAATCTTTGTTTCTTACAGTAGGTTATCATTCTAATACAAGGTAATAATCATATTCAAACTTTGGTTCAATTTCTATAACTATAACAATCTTATTTCAAGTGATGATCTTACTTGAACTTGTTTTCGTGTCATGATTCTGCTTCAAGAACTTCGAGCCATCCAAGGATCCATTGAAGCTAGATCTATTTTTCTCTTTTCCAGTAGGTTTATCCAAGGAACTTAAGGTAGTAATGATGTTCATAACATCATTCGATTCATACATATAAAACTATCTTATTCGAAGGTTTAAACTTGTAATCACTAGAACATAGTTTAGTTAATTCTAAACTTGTTCGCAAACAAAAGTTAATCCCTCTAACTTGACTTTTAAAATCAACTAAACACATGTTATATATCTATATGATATGCTAACTTAATGATTTAAAACCTGGAAACACGAAAAACACCGTAAAACCGGATTTACGCCGTCGTAGTAACACCGCGGGCTGTTTTGGGTTAGTTAATTAAAAACTATGATAAACTTTGATTTAAAAGTTGTTATTCTGAGAAAATGATTTTTATTATGAACATGAAACTATATCCAAAAATTATGGTTAAACTCAAAGTGGAAGTATGTTTTCTAAAATGGTCATCTAGACGTCGTTCTTTCGACTGAAATGACTACCTTTACAAAAACGACTTGTAACTTATTTTTCCGACTATAAACCTATACTTTTTCTGTTTAGATTCATAAAATAGAGTTCAATATGAAACCATAGCAATTTGATTCACTCAAAACGGATTTAAAATGAAGAAGTTATGGGTAAAACAAGATTGGATAATTTTTCTCATTTTAGCTACGTGAAAATTGGTAACAAATCTATTCCAACCATAACTTGATCAACTTGTATTGTATATTATGTAATCTTGAGATACCATAGACACGTATACAATGTTTCGACCTATCATGTCGACACATCTATATATATTTCGGAACAACCATAGACACTCTATATGTGAATGTTGGAGTTAGCTATACAGGGTTGAGGTTGATTCCAAAATATATATAGTTTAAGTTGTGATCAATACTGAGATACGTATACACTGGGTCGTGGATTGATTCAAGATAATATTTATCGATTTATTTCTGTACATCTAACTGTGGACAACTAGTTGTAGGTTACTAACGAGGACAGCTGACTTAATAAACTTAAAACATCAAAATATATTAAATGTGTTGTAAATATATTTTGAACATACTTTGATATATATGTATATATTGTTATAGGTTCGTGAATCAACCAGTGGCCAATTCTTACTTCCCGACGAAGTAAAAAATCTGTGAAAGTGAGTTATAGTCCCACTTTTAAAATCTAATATTTTTGGGATGAGAATACATGCAGGTTTTATAAATGATTTACAAAATAGACACAAGTACGTGAAACTACATTCTATGGTTGAATTATCGAAATCGAATATGCCCCTTTTTATTAAGTCTGGTAATCTAAGAATTAGGGAACAGACACCCTAATTGACGCGAATCCTAAAGATAGATCTATTGGGCCTAACAAACCCCATCCAAAGTACCGGATGCTTTAGTACTTCGAAATTTATATCATATCCGAAGGGTGTCCCGGAATGATGGGGATATTCTTATATATGCATCTTTTTAATGTCGGTTACCAGGTGTTCACCATATGAATGACTTTTATCTCTATGTATGGGATGTGTATTGAAATATGAAATCTTGTGGTCTATTATTATGATTTGATATATATAGGTTAAACCTATAACTCACCAACATTTTTGTTGACTTTTTAAGCATGTTTATTCTCAGGTGATTATTAAGAACTTCTACTGTCGCATACTTAAATAAGGACGAGATTTGGAGTCCATGCTTGTATGATATTGTGTAAAAACTGCATTCAAGAAACTTATTATGTTGTAACATATTTGTATTGTAAACCATTATGTAATGGTCGTGTGTAAACAGGATATTTTAGATTATCATTATTTGATAATCTACGTAAAGCTTTTTAAACCTTTATTGATGAAATAAAGGTTATGGTTTGTTTTAAAATGAATGCAGTCTTTGAAAAACGTCTCATATAGAGGTCAAAACCTCGCAACGAAATCAATTAATATGGAACGTTTTTAATCAATAAGAACGGGACATTTCAGTTGGTATCAGAGCGTTGGTCTTAGAGAACCAGAATTTTGCATTAGTGTGTCTTATCGAGTTCGTTAGGATGCATTAGTGAGTCTGGACTTCGACCGTGTTTACTTGAAAAATGATTGCTTAACAAATTTTGTTGGAAACTATATATTTTTAACATGTGAATATTATGTGATATATTAATCTCTTAACGCGTTTGATATTATGTGATAGATATCTATCTCTAGAACAAGTCCCATTGACTCACCTAATAATAATGAAGAGTCAAATGTAAATTGGAATGATTCGTGGACTGATTCACAAGTTCCCGAAGAGGAACCGGAAGAAGAGTCGGAACCGGAAGAAGAATCGGAACCGGAAGAAGAATCGGAACCGGAAGAAGAAATAGAACCGGCGGGGGAAATAATAAAACATTTAAGTAAAAGAGAATCCTCAACCAACCGACCAAGGTTAATTATGGTCAATGGTGTTTCCGCCAAGGAAGCAAAATATTGGGAGGATTACAAATTCTCCGATGAATCAGATTCCGACGAGAATTCCCATGATGTTATAGAAATTACCCCAACTGAATTTAAAAAGGCAAAAGAAAATAATAAGGGAAAGGGCATAAAAATAGAGAAATCTAATTCCAACCCCGATGAACTTTATATGTATCGTCAACCCCCGAAGTCTTTAAGTTGTAACAATGACCCGGGAACCTATAAACCACCAGGTTTTTCTAAACCAATGTGGATCACGACGGCTCGTATTAGGGGAACATCATATATCCCTAGAAACTTGGTAAAACGAACCAAAACCGAAGAAGAAGAAACAAGCGAATCGGAATAAGATAGTTGTATTCGTGTGGTGTAATATATGTAATATAGTGTGCTTATGCTTTATGATATATGTAAAAATTGCTTGTATTAATAAGTATTTTTTTTATGAATCTAACTCTTGTCTATTTTACAGTATAAAAACACAAAATGGATAGACAACCCAATATTTTAAGAGACCTACCCGGAGACATGATTGATGAAATCTTGTCTAGAGTCGGTCAGAATTCTTCGGCACAACTATTTAAGGCGAGATCAGTTTGTAAGACATTCGAAGAACGTTCCAAGAATGCCTTGGTTTATAAAAGGCTTTCGTTCGAAAGATGGGGGATATCACATTGGGAAACCAATAAGTTACGATGTGTTTACTTTGACGCATATATTACGGGGAACCCAAATGCTATTTTACGCAATGGGTTAAGAAATTATTTTGACTCAATATATCCGAATATTGGACTTCGTGATTTAGAAAAAGCGGCTAACATGCAGCATAAAGAAGCATGTTATGCTTATGGATTAGTAATGTTCGTTTCTCACCAAAGTGAGAACAAGAACATCGGGCTACAACTATTAAACAAAACGTTCCCACAAGTGACGGAGTCGGTAATTGGGGTAAGGAATGAGGTTTTTATATAGTTACGGGACTGTTGGACATTACGTAACCCTCGTCCCTTTGACGACGTTACAACACGCTGTCTTATCAACGGCCATAACGGTTATGTTCCACAAGACCAAGGATGGAAAGTAGTCCTAGTAAAACCAGAATGCATGACTTGTTTCTGGACGTATGAATTACGTGTCTTTATTGCCTTTGTTGAACGACTTGTGTACTAGCTAGAATTATCTTCACAACCATCTTGTATCAAATTTATTATGTGCTATATTTCATGCTATATGTAAAATAAGCGGTATTGTATGTTTGTAAAATATTGTGTAAAAGTTTGAACGCGAAATATTATTATAATCAGTTTTTCATATAGAATTGTAGTAGTTGAATTGTATATTAGCTACTAAGTATGAACTTAACGGGTAGGTACTACCCGAATTTAAACTTATAAAACGCTAATATGAAGAAAAAGCTTTTATAAATGAGTTCATATTATGCTACGAAATACTATTAACTACTCTTAATATTCTGTATGATTAACTTGTTCCATATGACTATTTTGAAGGAAATGGCACCGACTACTCGACACACCATGAATATGAATGAGGAGGAATTCCGTACTTTTCAAGCTTCGAACATAGCCGCAGTACAGGCTGCGCTACATACCAACAATAACCTTGGATCTAGCAGTACAGGAAATCGTGTAGGATGCACCTACAAAGAATTCACTGCCTGCAAACCTTTGGAATTTGATGGAACCGAAGGACCGATCGGATTGAAACGGTGGACCGAGAAGGTCGAATCGGTGTTTGCCATAAGTAAGTGTACTGAAGAGGACAAAGTGAAGTACGCTACGCATACCTTCACAGGTTCTGCGTTAACATGGTGGAATACCTATCTAGAGCAAGTGGGACAAGACGATGCGTACGCACTACCGTGGTCAGCATTCAAGCACTTAATGAACGAGAAGTACCGTCCCAGAACTGAGGTCAATAAGCTCAAGACAGAACTTAGAGGGTTACGAACCCAAGGATTTGATATTACCATGTACGAAAGACGATTCACAGAATTGTTCCTATTGTGTCCGGGAGCATTCGAAGATGAGGAAGAGAAGATCGACGCGTTTGTGAAAGGATTACCGGAAAGAATCCAAGAAGATATAAGTTCACACGAGCCCGCCTCCATACAACAGGCATGTAGAATGGCTCACAAACTAGTGAACCAGATTGAAGAAAGAATTAAAGAACAGACTGCTGAAGAGGCCAATGTGAAGCAAGTCAAAAGAAAGTGGGAGGAAAACGGTGATAAGAATCACCAATACAACAACAACAGCAATTATAACAATAATCGCAACAACTATCCTAACAATCGCAACATCAATCGCAACTACAACAAACGGGCCAACAACAACAACAACAACAACAACAACAACAACAACAACAACAACAACAACAACAACAACAGCAACTACAACAATCATCCCAACAACAATAATAACCGCAACAACAACAACAACAACAACAACAACAACAACAATCAGAAGCAGCTATGCCAAAGGTGTGAAAAGTATCACTCGGGGTTCTGCACCAAATTTTGCAACAAGTGTAAAAGAAATGGTCATAGCGCGGCGAAGTGTGAGGTCTACGGACCAGGGGTTAATAGAACGAAAGGAACAAATGGTGTCGGAACGAGTAATGGTGGAGCAAGTAGTGTCGGAGCAAGTTATGCCAATGTAGTTTGTTATAAATGTGGAAAACCGGGCCACATTATTAGAAATTGCCCGAACCAGGAGAACACGAATGGACAAGGCCGCGGAAGAGTTTTCAATATTAATGCGGCAGAGGCACAGGAAGACCCGGAGCTTGTTACGGGTACGTTTCTTATTGACAATAAATCTGCTTACGTTTTATTTGATTCGGGTGCGGATAGAAGCTATATGAGTAGAGATTTTTGTGCTAAATTAAGTTGTCCATTGACGCCTTTGGATAGTAAATTTTTACTCGAATTAGCAAATGGTAAATTAATTTCAGCAGATAATATATGTCGGAATCGAGAAATTAAACTGGTTAGCGAAACATTTAAGATTGACTTGATACCAGTAGAGTTAGGGAGTTTTGATGTGATAATCGGTATGGACTGGTTGAAAGAAGTGAAAGCAGAGATCGTTTGTTACAAAAATGCAAATCGCATTATACGAGAAAAAGGAAAACCCTTAATGGTGTACGGAGAAAAGGGCAACACGAAGCTACATCTTATTAGTAATTTGAAGGCACAAAAACTAATAAGAAAAGGTTGCTATGCTGTTCTAGCACACGTCGAGAAAGTACAAACTGAAGAAAAGAGCATCAATGATGTTCCCATTGCAAAAGAATTTCCCGATGTATTTCCGAAAGAATTACCGGGATTACCCCCACATCGATCCGTTGAATTTCAAATAGATCTTGTACCAGGAGCTGCACCAATAGCTCGTGCTCCTTACAGACTCGCACCCAGCGAGATGAAAGAACTACAAAGCCAATTACAAGAACTTTTAGAGCGTGGTTTCATTCGACCAAGCACATCACCGTGGGGAGCTCCTGCTTTGTTTGTCAAGAAGAAAGATGGTACATTCAGGTTGTGTATCGACTACCGAGAGTTGAACAAACTTACCATCAAGAACCGCTACCCACTACCGAGAATCGATGACTTATTTGATCAACTACAAGGCTCGTCTGTTTATTCAAAGATTGACTTACGTTCCGGGTATCATCAAATGTGGGTGAAAGAAGATGATATTCCAAAGACTGCTTTCAGAACACGTTACGGTCATTACGAGTTTATGGTCATGCCGTTTGGTTTAACTAATGCACCAGCTGTGTTCATGGACCTTATGAACCGAGTGTGTGGACCATACCTTGACAAGTTTGTCATTGTTTTCATTGATGACATACTTATTTACTCAAAGAATGACCAAGAACACGGTGAACATTTGAGAAAGGTGTTAGAAGTATTGAGGAAGGAAGAATTGTACGCTAAGTTTTCAAAGTGTGCATTTTGGTTGGAAGAAGTTCAATTTCTCGGTCACATAGTGAACAAAGAAGGTATTAAGGTGGATCCGGCAAAGATAGAAACTGTTGAAAAGTGGGAAACCCCGAAAACTCCGAAACACATACGCCAGTTTTTAGGACTAGCTGGTTACTACAGAAGGTTCATCCAGAACTTTTCCAGAATAGCAAAACCCTTGACTACATTAACGCATAAAGGGAAGAAATTTGAATGGAATGATGAACAAGAGAAAGCGTTTCAGTTATTGAAGAAAAAGCTAACTACGGCACCTATATTGTCATTGCCTGAAGGGAATGATGATTTTGTGATTTATTGTGATGCATCAAAGCAAGGTCTCGGTTGTGTATTAATGCAATGAACGAAGGTGATTGCTTATGCGTCTAGACAATTGAAGATTCACGAACAAAATTATACGACGCATGATTTGGAATTAGGCGCGGTTGTTTTTGCATTAAAGACTTGGAGGCACTACTTATATGGGGTCAAAAGTATTATATATACTGACCACAAAAGTCTTCAACACATATTTAATCAGAAACAACTGAATATGAGGCAGCGTAGGTGGATTGAATTGTTGAATGATTACGACTTTGAGATTCGTTACCACCCGGGGAAGGCAAATGTGGTAGCCGATGCCTTGAGCAGGAAGGACAGAGAACCCATTCGAGTAAAATCTATGAATATAATGATTCATAATAACCTTACTACTCAAATAAAGGAGGCGCAACAAGGAGTTTTAAAAGAGGGAAATTTAAAGGATGAAATACCCAAAGGATCGGAGAAGCATCTTAATATTCGGGAAGACGGAACCCGGTATAGGGCTGAAAGGATTTGGGTACCAAAATTTGGAGATATGAGAGAAATGGTACTTAGAGAAGCTCATAAAACCAGATACTCAATACATCCTGGAACGGGGAAGATGTACAAGGATCTCAAGAAACATTTTTGGTGGCCGGGTATGAAAGCCGATGTTGCTAAATACGTAGGAGAATGTTTGACGTGTTCTAAGGTCAAAGCTGAGCATCAGAAACCATCAGGTCTACTTCAACAACCCGAAATCCCGGAATGGAAATGGGAAAATATTACCATGGATTTCATCACTAAATTGCCAAGGACTGCAAGTGGTTTTGATACTATTTGGGTAATAGTTGATCGTCTCACCAAATCAGCACACTTCCTACCAATAAGAGAAGATGACAAGATGGAGAAGTTAGCACGACTGTATTTGAAGGAAGTCGTCTCCAGACATGGAATACCAATCTCTATTATCTCTGATAGGGATGGCAGATTTATTTCAAGATTCTGGCAGACATTACAGCAAGCATTAGGAACTCGTCTAGACATGAGTACTGCCTATCATCCACAAACTGATGGGCAGAGCGAAAGGACGATACAAACGCTTGAAGACATGCTACGAGCATGTGTTATTGATTTCGGAAACAGTTGGGATCGACATCTACCGTTAGCAGAATTTTCCTACAACAACAGCTACCATTCAAGCATTGAGATGGCGCCGTTTGAAGCACTTTATGGTAGAAAGTGCAGGTCTCTGATTTGTTGGAGTGAAGTGGGGGATAGACAGATTACGGGTCCGGAGATTATACAAGAAACTACCGAGAAGATCATCCAAATTCAACAACGATTGAAAACCGCCCAAAGTCGACAAAAGAGCTACGCTGACATTAAAAGAAAAGATATAGAATTTGAAATTGGAGAGATGGTCATGCTTAAAGTTGCACCTTGGAAAGGCATTGTTCGATTTGGTAAACGAGGGAAATTAAATCCAAGGTTTATTGGACCATTCAAGATTATTGATCGTGTCGGACCAGTAGCTTACCGACTTGAGTTACCTCAACAACTCGCGGCTGTACATAACACTTTCCACGTCTCGAATTTGAAGAAATGTTTTGCTAAAGAATATCTCACTATTCCATTAGATGAAATCCAAATCAACGAAAAACTTCAATTCATCGAAGAACCCGTCGAAATAATGGATCGTGAGGTTAAAAGACTTAAGCAAAACAAGATACCAATTGTTAAGGTTCGATGGAATGCTCGTAGAGGACCCGTGTTCACCTGGGAGCATGAAGATCAGATGAAGAAGAAATACCCGCATCTATTTCTAGAAGATTCGTCAACACCTTCAACAGCTTAAAATTTCGGGACGAAATTTATTTAACGGGTAGGTACTGTAGTGACCCGAACTTTTCCATGTTTATATATATTAATTGAGATTGATATTTACATGATTAAATATTTCCAACATCTTAAGCAATCAAACTTGTTAAGACTTGATTAATTGAAATAGGTTTCATATAGACAATTGACCACCCAAGTTGACCGGTGATTCACGAACGTTAAAACTTGTAAAAAATATATGATGACATATATATGGATATATATATAGTTAACATGATACTATGATAAGTAAATATATCATTAAGTATATTAACAATGAACTACATATGTAAAAACAAGACTACTAACTTAATGATTTTTAAACGAGACATATATGTAACGATTATCGTTGTAAAGACATTTAATGTATATATATCATATTAAGAGATATTCATACATGATAATATCATGATAATATAATAATTTAAAATCTCATTTGATATTATAAACATTGGGTTAACAACATTTAACAAGATCGTTAACCTAAAGGTTTCAAAACAACACTTACATGTAACGACTAACGATGACTTAACGACTCAGTTAAAATGTATATACATGTAGTGTTTTAATATGTATTTATACACTTTTGAAAGACTTCAATACACTTATCAAAATACTTCTACTTAACAAAAATGCATACAATTACATCCTCGTTCAGTTTCATCAACAATTCTACTCGTATGCACCCGTATTCGTACTCGTACAATACACAGCTTTTAGATGTATGTACTATTGGTATATACACTCCAATGATCAGCTCTTAGCAGCCCATGTGAGTCACCTAACACATGTGGGAACCATCATTTGGCAACTAGCATGAAATATCTCATAAAATTACAAAAATATGAGTAATCATTCATGACTTATTTACATGAAAACAAAATTACATATCCTTTATATCTAATCCATACACCAACGCCCAAAAACACCTACAAACACTTTCATTCTTCAATTTTCTTCATCTAATTGATCTCTCTCAAGTTCTATCTTCAAGTTCTAAGTGTTCTTCATAAATTCCAAAAGTTCTAGTTTCATAAAATCAAGAATACTTTCAAGTTTGCTAGCTCACTTCCAATCTTGTAAGGTGATCATCCAACCTCAAGAAATCTTTGTTTCTTACAGTAGGTTATCATTCTAATACAAGGTAATAATCATATTCAAACTTTGGTTCAATTTCTATAACTATAACAATCTTATTTCAAGTGATGATCTTACTTGAACTTGTTTTCGTGTCATGATTCTGCTTCAAGAACTTCGAGCCATCCAAGGATCCATTGAAGCTAGATCCATTTTTCTCTTTTCCAGTAGGTTTATCCAAGGAACTTAAGGTAGTAATGATGTTCATAACATCATTCGATTCATACATATAAAACTATCTTATTCGAAGGTTTAAACTTGTAATCACTAGAACATAGTTTAGTTAATTCTAAACTTGTTCGCAAACAAAAGTTAATCCCTCTAACTTGACTTTTAAAATCAACTAAACACATGTTCTATATCTATATGATATGCTAACTTAATGATTTAAAACCTGGAAACACAAAAAACACCGTAAAACCGGATTTCGCCGTCGTAGTAACACCGCGGGCTGTTTTGGGTTAGTTAATTAAAAACTATGATAAACTTTGATTTAAAAGTTGTTATTCTGAGAAAATGATTTTTATTATGAACATGAAACTATATCCAAAAATTATGGTTAAACTCAAAGTGGAAGTATGTTTTCTAAAATGGTCATCTAGACGTCGTTCTTTCGACTGAAATGACTACCTTTACAAAAACGACTTGTAACTTATTTTTCTGACTATAAACCTATACTTTTTCTGTTTAGATTCATAAAATAGAGTTCAATATGAAACCATAGCAATTTGATTCACTCAAAACGGATTTAAAATGAAGAAGTTATGGGTAAAACAAGATTGGATAATTTTTCTCATTTTGGCTACGTGAAAATTGGTAACAAATCTATTCCAACCATAACTTGATCAACTTGTATTGTATATTATGTAATCTTGAGATACCATAGACACGTATACAATGTTTCGACCTATCATGTCGACACATCTATATATATTTCAGAACAACCATAGACACTCTATATGTGAATGTTGGAGTTAGCTATACAGGGTTGAGGTTGATTCCAAAATATATATAGTTTGAGTTGTGATCAATACTGAGATACGTATACACTGGGTCGTGGATTGATTCAAGATAATATTTATCGATTTATTTCTGTACATCTAACTGTGGACAACTAGTTGTAGGTTACTAACGAGGACAGCTGACTTAATAAACTTAAAACATCAAAATATATTAAAAGTGTTGTAAATATATTTTGAACATACTTTGATATATATGTATATATTGTTATAGGTTCGTGAATCAACCAGTGGCCAAGTCTTACTTCCCGACGAAGTAAAAAATCTGTGAAAGTGAGTTATAGTCCCACTTTTAAAATCTAATATTTTTGGGATGAGAATACATGCAGGTTTTATAAATGATTTACAAAATAGACACAAGTACGTGAAACTACATTCTATGGTTGAATTATCGAAATCGAATATGCCCCTTTTTATTAAGTCTGGTAATCTAAGAATTAGGGAACAGACACCCTAATTGACGCGAATCCTAAAGATAGATCTATTGGGCCTAACAAACCCCATCGAAAGTACCGGATGCTTTAGTACTTCGAAATTTATATCATATCCGAAGGGTGTCCCGGAATGATGGGGATATTCTTATATATGCATCTTGTTAATGTCGGTTACCAGGTGTTCACCATATGAATGACTTTTATCTCTATGTATGGGATGTGTATTGAAATATGAAATCTTGTGGTCTATTATTATGATTTGATATATATATATAGGTTAAACCTATAACTCACCAACATTTTTGTTGACGTTTTAAGCATGTTTATTCTCAGGTGATTATTAAGAACTTCCGCTGTCGCATACTTAAATAAGGACGAGATTTGGAGTCCATGCTTGTATGATATTGTGTAAAAACTGCATTCAAGAAACTTATTATGTTGTAACATATTTGTATTGTAAACCATTATGTAATGGTCGTGTGTAAACAGGATATTTTAGATTATCATTATTTGGTAATCTACGCAAAGCTTTTTAAACCTTTATTGATGAAATAAAGGTTATGGTTTGTTTTAAAATGAATGCAGTCTTTGAAAAACGTCTCATATATAGGTCAAAACCTCGCAACGAAATCAATTAATATGGAACGTTTTTAATCAATAAGAACGGGACATTTCATATATGGGGTCAAAAGTATTATATATACCGACCACAAAAGTCTTCAACACATATTTAATCAGAAACAACTGAATATGAGGCAGCGTAGGTGGATTGAATTGTTGAATGATTACGACTTTGAGATTCGTTACCACCCGGGGAAGGCAAATGTGGTAGCCGATGCCTTGAGCAGGAAGGACAGAGAACCCATTCGAGTAAAATCTCTGAATATAATGATTCATAATAACCTTAGTACTCAAATAAAGGAGGCGCAACAAGGAGTTTTAAAAGAGGGAAATTTAAAGGATGAAATACCCAAAGGATCGGAGAAGCATCTTAATATTCGGGAAGACGGAACCCGGTATAGGGCTGAAAGGATCTGGGTACCAAAATTTGGAGATATGAGAGAAATGGTACTTAGAGAAGCTCATAAAACCAGATACTCAATACATCCTGGAACGGGGAAGATGTACAAGGATCTCAAGAAACATTTTTGGTGGCCGGATATGAAAGCCGATGTTGCTAAATACGTAGGAGAATGTTTGACATGTTCTAAGGTCAAAGCTGAGCATCAGAAACCATCAGGTCTACTTCAACAACCCGAAATCCCGGAATGGAAATGGGAAAATATTACCATGGATTTCATCACTAAATTGCCAAGGACTGCAAGTGGTTTTGATACTATTTGGGTAATAGTTGATCGTCTCACCAAATCAGCACACTTCCTGCCAATAAGAGAAGATGACAAGATGGAGAAGTTAGCACGACTGTATTTGAAGGAAGTCGTCTCCAGACATGGAATACCAATCTCTATTATCTCTGATAGGGATGGTAGATTTATTTCAAGATTCTGGCAGACATTACAGCAAGCATTAGGAACTTGTCTAGACATGAGTACTGCCTATCTTCCACAAACTGATGGGCAGAGTGAAAGGACGATACAAACGCTTGAAGACATGCTACGAGCATGTGTTATTGATTTCGGAAACAGTTGGGATCGACATCTACCGTTAGCAGAATTTTCCTACAACAACAGCTACCATTCAAGCATTGAGATGGCGCCGTTTGAAGCACTTTATGGTAGAAAGTGCAGGTCTCCGATTTGTTGGAGTGAAGTGGGGGATAGACAGATTACGGGTCCGGAGATTATACAAGAAACTACCGAGAAGATCATCCAAATTCAACAACGGTTGAAAACCGCCCAAAGTCGACAAAAGTGCTATGCTGACATTAAAAGAAAAGATATAGAATTTGAAATTGGAGAGATGGTCATGATTAAAGTTGCACCTTGGAAAGGCGTTGTTCGATTTGGTAAACGAGGGAAATTAAATCCAAGGTATATTGGACCATTCAAGATTATTGATCGTGTCGGACCAGTAGCTTACCGACTTGAGTTACCTCAACAACTCGCAGCTGTACATAACACTTTCCACGTCTCGAATTTGAAGAAATGTTTTGCTAAAGAAGATCTCACTATTCCGTTAGATGAAATCCAAATCAACGAAAAACTTCAATTCATCGAAGAACCCGTCGAAATAATGGATCGTGAGGTTAAAAGACTTAAGCAAAACAAGATACCAATTGTTAAGGTTCGATGGAATGCTCGTAGAGGACCCGAGTTCACCTGGGAGCGTGAAGATCAGATGAAGAAGAAATACCCGCATCTATTTCTAGAAGATTCGTCAACACCTTCAACTGTTTAAAATTTCGGGACGAAATTTATTTAACGGGTAGGCACTGTAGTGACCTGAAATTTTCCATGTTTATATATATTAATTGAGATTGATATTTACATGATTAAATGTTTCCAACATGTTAAGCAATCAAACTTGTTAAGACTTGATTAATTGAAATATGTTTCATATAGACAATTGACCACCCAAGTTGACCGGTGATTCACGAACGTTAAAACTTGTAAAAACTATATGATGACATATATATGGATATATATATAGTTAACATGATACTATGATAAGTAAACATATCATTAAGTATATTAACAATGAACTACATATGTAAAAACAAGACTACTAACTTAATGATTTTTAAACGAGGCATATATGTAACGATTATCGTTGTAAAGACATTTAATGTATATATATCATATTAAGAGATATTCATACATGATAATATCATGATAATATAATAATTTAAAATCTCATTTGATATTATAAACATTGGGTTAACAACATTTAACAAGATCGTTAACCTAAAGGTTTAAAAACAACACTTACATGTAACGACTAACGATGACTTAACGACTCAGTTAAAATGTATATACATGTAGTGTTTGAATATGTATTTATACACTTTTGAAAGACTTCAATACACTTATCAAAATACTTCTACTTAACAAAAATGCTTACAATTACATCCTCGTTCAGTTTCATCAACAATTCTACTCGTATGCACCCGTATTCGTACTCGTACAATACACAGCTTTTAGATGTATGTACTATTGGTATATACACTAAAATTATCAGCTCTTAGCAGCCCATGTGAGTCACCTAACACATGTGGGAACCATCATTTGGCAACTAGCATGAAATATCTCATAAAATTACAAAAATATGAGTAATCATTCATGACTTATTTACATGAAAACAAAATTACATATCCTTTATATCTAATCCATACACCAACGACCAAAAACACCTACAAACACTTTCATTCTTCAATTTTCTTCATCTAATTGATCTCTCTCAAGTTCTATCTTCAAGTTCTAAGTGTTCTTCATATATTCTACAAGTTCTAGTTACATAAAATCAAGAATACTTTCAAGTTTGCTAGCTCACTTCCAATCTTGTAAGGTGATCATCCAACCTCAAGAAATCTTTGTTTCTTACAGTAGGTTACCATTCTAATACAAGGTAATAATCATTTTCAAACTTTGGTTCAATTTCTATAACTATAACAATCTTATTTCAAGAGATGATCTTACTTGAACTTGTTTTCGTGTCATGATTCTGCTTCAAGAACTTCGAACCATCCAAGGATCCGTTGAAGCTAGATCCATTTTTCTCTTTTCCAGTAGGTGTATCCAAGGAACTTAAGGTAGTAATGATGTTCATAACATCATTCGATTCATACATATAAAGCTATCTTATTCGAAGGTTTAAACTTGTAATCACTAGAACATAGTTTAGTTAATTCTAAACTTGTTCGCAAACAAAAGTTAATCCTTCTAACTTGACTTTTAAAATCAACTAAACACATGTTCTATATCTATATGATATGCTAACTTAATGATTTAAAACCTGGAAACACGAAAAACAACGTAAAACCGGATTTACGCCGTCGTAGTAACACCGCGGGCTGTTTTGGGTTAGTTAATTAAAAACTATGATAAACTTTGATTTAAAAGTTATTATTCTGAGAAAATGATTTTTATTATGAACATGAAACTATATCCAAAAATTATGGTTAAACTCAAAGTGGAAGTATGTTTTCTAAAATGGTCATCTAGACGTCGTTCTTTCGACTGAAATGACTACCTTTACAAAAACGACTTGTAACTTATTTTTTCGACAATAAACCTATACTTTTTCTATTTAGATTCATAAAATAGAGTTCAATATGAAACGATAGCAATTTGATTCACTCAAAACGGATTTAAAATGAAGAAGTTATGGGTAAAACAAGATTGGATAATTTTTCTCATTTTAGCTACGTGAAAATTGGTAACAAATCTATTCCTACCATAACTTAATCAACTTGTATTGTATATTATGTAATCTTGAGATACCATAGACATGTATACAATGTTTTGACCTATCATGTCGACACATCTATATATATTTCGGAACAACCATAGACACTCTATATGTGAATGTTGGAGTTAGCTATACAGGGTTGAGGTTGATTCCAAAATATATATAGTTTGAGTTGTGATCAATACTGAGATACGTATACACTGGGTCGTGGATTGATTCAAGATAATATTTATCGATTTATTTCTGTACATCTAACTGTGGACAACTAGTTGTAGGTTACTAACGAGGACAGCTGACTTAATAAACTTAAAACATCAAAATATATTAAAAGTGTTGTAAATATATTTTGAACATACTTTGATATATATGTATATATTGTTATAGGTTCGTGAATCAAACAGTGGCTAAGTCTTACTTCCCGCCGAAGTAAAAATCTGTGAAAGTGAGTTATAGTCCCACTTTTAAAATCTAATATTTTTGGGATGAGAATACATGCAGGTTTTATAAATGATTTACAAAATAGACACAAGTACGTGAAACTACATTCTATGGCTGGATTATTAAACCGAATATGCCCCTTATTTAGTCTCGTAATCTAAGAATTAGGGAACAGACACCCTAATTGATGCGAATCCTAAAGATAGATCTATTGGGCCTAACAAACCCCATCCAAAGTACTAGATGCTTTAGTACTTCGAAATTTATATCATATCCGAAGGGTGTCCCGGAATGATGGAGATATTCTTATATATGCATCTTGTTAATGTCGGTTACTAGGTGTTCACCATATGAATGATTTTTATCTCTATGTATGGGATGTGTATTGAAATATGAAATCTTGTGGTCTATTATTATGATTTGATATATATAGGTTAAACCTATAACTCACCAACATTTTTTGTTGACGTTTTAAGCATGTTTATTCTCAGGTGATTATTAAGAGCTTCCGCTGTCGCATACTTAAATAAGGACGAGATTTGGAGTCCATGCTTGTATGATATTATGTAAAAACTGCATTCAAGAAACTTATTTTGTTGTAACATATTTGTATTGTAAACCATTATGTAATGGTCGTGTGTAAACAGGATATTTTAGATTATCATTATTTGATAATCTACGTAAAGCTTTTTAAACCTTTATTGATGAAATAAAGGTTATGTTTTGTTTTAAAATGAATGCAGTCTTTGAAAAACGTCTCATATAGAGGTCAAAACCTCGCAACGAAATCAATTAATATGGAACGTTTTTAATCAATAAGAACGGGACATTTCAGCTTTGACTTTAGAACACGTCAAACATTCTCCTACGTATTTAGCAACATCGGCTTTCATACCCGGCCACCAAAAATGTTTCTTGAGACCCTTGTACATCTTCCCCGTTCCAGGATGTATTGAGTATCTGGTTTTATGAGCTTCTCTAAGTACCATTTCTCTCATATCTCCAAATTTTGGTACCCAAATCCTTTCAGCCCTATACCGGGTTCCGTTTTCCCGAATATTAAGATGCTTCTCCGATCTTTTGGGTATTTCATCCTTTAAATTTCCCTCTTTTAAAACTCCTTGTTGCGCCTCCTTTATTTGAGTAGTAAGGTTATTATGAATCATTATATTCATAGATTTTACTCGAATGGGTTCTCTGTCCTTCCTGCTCAAGGCATCGGCTACCACATTTGCCTTCCCCGGGTGGTAACGAATCTCAAAGTCGTAATCATTCAATAATTCAATCCACCTACGCTGCCTCATATTCAGTTGTTTCTGATTAAATATGTGTTGAAGACTTTTGTGGTCGGTATATATAATACTTTTGACCCCATATAAGTAGTGCCTCCAAGTCTTTAATGCAAAAACAACCGCACCTAATTCCAAATCATGCGTCGTATAATTTTGTTCGTGAATCTTCAATTGTCTAGACGCATAAGCAATCACCTTCGTTCGTTGCATTAATACACAACCAAGACCTTGCTTTGATGCGTCACAATAAATCACAAAATCATCATTCCCTTCAGGCAATGACAATATAGGTGCCGTAGTTAGCTTTTTCTTCAATAACTGAAACGCTTTCTCTTGTTCATCCTTCCATTCAAATTTCTTCCCTTTATGCGTTAATGCAGTCAAGGGTTTTGCTATTCTGGAAAAGTTTTGGATGAAACTTCTGTAGTAACCAGCTAGTCCTAAAAACTGGCGTATGTGTTTCGGAGTTTTCAGGGTTTCCCACTTTTCAACAGTTTCTATCTTTGTCGGATCCACCTTAATACCCTTTTTGTTCACTATGTGACCGAGGAATTGAACTTCTTCCAACCAAAATGCACACTTTAAAAATTTAGCGTACAATTCTTCCTTCCTCAATACTTCTAACACCTTTCTCAAATGTTCACCGTGTTCTTGGTCATTCTTTGAGTAAATAAGTATGTCATCAATGAAAACAATGACAAACTTGTCAAGGTATGGTCCACACACTCGGTTCATAAGGTCCATGAATACATCTGGTGCATTAGTTAAACCAAATGGCATGACCATAAACTCGTAATGACCGTAACGTGTTCTGAAAGCAGTCTTTGGAATATCATCTTCTTTCACCCGCATTTGATGATACCCGGAACGTAAGTCAATCTTTGAATAAACAGACGAGCCTTGTAGTTGATCAAATAAGTCGTCGATTCTCGGTAGTGGGTAGCGGTTCTTGATGGTAAGTTTGTTCAACTCTCGGTAGTCGATACACAACCTGAATGTACCATCTTTCTTCTTGACAAACAAAATAGGAGCTCCCCACGGTGATGTGCTTGGTCGAATGAAACCATGCTCTAAAAGTTCTTGTAATTGGTTTTGCAGTTCTTTCATCTCGCTGGGTGCGAGTCTGTAAGGAGCACGAGCTATTGGTGCAGCTCCTGGTACAAGATCTATTTGAAATTCAACGGATCGATGTGGGGGTAATCCCGGTAATTCTTTCGGAAATACATCGAGAAATTCTTTTGCGACGGGAACATCATTGATGCTCTTTTCTTCAGTTTGTACTTTCTCGACGTGTGCTAGAACAGCATAGCAACCTTTTCTTATTAGTTTTTGTGCCTTCAAATTACTAATAAGATGTAGCTTCGTGTTGCCCTTTTCTCCGTACACCATTAAGGGTTTTCCTTTTTCTCGTATAATGCGAATTGCATTTTTGTAACAAACGATCTCTGCTTTCACTTCTTTCAACCAGTCCATACCGATTATCACATCAAAACTCCCTAACTCTACTGGTATCAAGTCAATCTTAAATGTTTCGCTAACCAGTTTAATTTCTCGATTCCGACATATATTATCTGCTGAAATTAATTTACCATTTGCTAATTCGAGTAAAAATTTACTATCCAAAGGCGTCAATGGACAACTTAATTTAGCACAAAAATCTCTACTCATATAGCTTCTATCCGCACCCGAATCAAATAAAACGTAAGAAGATTTATTGTCAATAAGAAACGTACCCGTAACAAGCTCCGGGTCTTCCTGTGCCTCTGCCACATTAATATTGAAAACTCTTCCGCGGCCTTGTCCATTCGTGTTCTCCTGGTTCGGGCAATTTCTAATAATGTGGCCCGGTTTTCCACATTTATAACAAACTACATTGGCATAACTTGCTCCGACACTAGTTGCTCCGCCATTACTCGTTCTGACACCATTCGTTCCTTTCGTTCTATTAACCCCTGGTCCGTAGACTTCACACTTCGCCGCGCTATGACCATTTCTTTTACACTTGTTGCAAAATTTGGTGCAGAACCCCGAGTGATACTTTTCACACCTTTGGCATAGCTGCTTCTGATTGTTGTTGTTGTTGCGGTTATTATTGTTGTTGGGATGATTGTTGTAGTTGATGTTGTTGTTGTTGTTGTTGTTGTTGGGCCGTTTGTTGTAGTTGCGATTGATGTTACGATTGTTGGGATAATTGTTGCTATTATTGTTGTAATTGCTGTTGTTGTTGTATTGGTGATTCTTATCACCGTTTTCCTCCCACTTTCTTTTGACTTGCTTCACATTGGCCTCTTCAGCAGTCTGTTCTTTAATTCTTTCTTCAATCTGGTTTACTAGTTTGTGAGCCATTCTACATGCCTGTTGTATGGAGGCGGGCTCGTGTGAACTTATATCTTCTTGGATTCATTCCGGTAATCCTTTCACAAACGCGTCGATCTTCACTTCCTCATCTTCGAATGCTCCCGGACACAATAGGCACAATTCTGTGAATCGTCTTTCGTACGTGGTAATATCAAATCCTTGGGTTCGTAACCCTCTTAGTTCTGTCTTGAGCTTATTGACCTTGGTTCTGGGACGGTACTTCTCGTTCATCAAGTGCTTGAATGCTGACCACGGTAGTGCGTACGCATCGTCTTGTCCCACTTGCTCTAGATAGGTATTCCACCATGTTAACGCAGAACCTGTGAAGGTATGCGTAGCGTACTTTACTTTGTCTTCTTCAGTACACTTACTTATGGCAAACACCGATTCGACCTTCTCGGTCCACCGTTTCAATCCGATCGGTCCTTCGGTTCCATCAAATTCCAAAGGTTTGCAGGCAGTGAATTCTTTGTAGGTGCATCCTACACGATTTCCTGTACTGCTAGATCCAAGGTTATTGTTGGTATGTAGCGCAGCCTGTACTGCGGCTATGTTTGAAGCTAGAAAAGTACGGAATTCCTCTTCATTCATATTCACGGTGTGTCGAGTAGTCGGTGCCATTTCCTTCAAAATAGTCAAATGGAACAAGTTAATCATACAGAATATTAAGAGTAGTTAATAGTATTTCGTAGCATAATATGAACTCATTTATAAAAGCTTTTTCTTCATATTAGCGTTTTATAAGTTTAAATTCAGGTAGTACCTACCCATTAAGTTCATACTTAGTAGCTAATATACAATTCAACTACTATAATTCTATATGAAAAACTGATTATAATAATATTTCGCGTTCAAACTTTTATACAATATTTTACAAACTTACAATACCGCTTATTTTACATAAAGCATGAAATATAGCACACAATAACTTTGATACAAGATAGTTGTGAAGATAATTCTAGCTAGTACACAAGTCGTTCAGCAAAGGCAATAAAGACACGTAATTCATACGTCCAGAAACAAGTCATGCATTCTGGTTTTACTAGGACTACTTCCCATCCTTGGTCTTGTGGAACATAACCGTTATGGCCATTGATAAGATAGCGTGTTGTAACGTCGTCAAAGGGACGAGGGTTACGTAATGTCCAACAGTCCCGTAACAATCTAAAAACCTCATTTCTTACCCCAATTACCGACTCCGTCACTTGTGGGAATGTTTTGTTTAATAGTTGTAGGCCGATGTTCTTGTTCTCACTTTGGTGAGAAGCGAACATTACTAATCCGTAAGCATAACATGCTTCTTTATGTTGCATGTTAGCCGCTTTTTCTAAATCACGAAGTCCAATATTCGGATATATTGAGTCAAAATAATTTCTTAACCCATTGCGTAAAATAGCATTTGGGTTCCCCGCAATATATGCGTCAAAGTAAACACATCGTAACTTATGGATTTCCCAATGTGATATCCCCCATCTTTCGAACGAAAGCCTTTTATAAACCAAGGCATTCTTGGAACGTTCTTCGAATGTCTTACAAACTGATCTCGCCTTAAATAGTTGTGCCAAAGAATTCTGACCGACTCTAGACAAGATTTCATCAATCATGTCTCCGGGTAGGTCTCTTAAAATATTGGGTTTTCTATCCATTTTGTGTTTTTATACTGTAAAATAGACAAGAGTTAGATTCATAAAAAAAATACTTATTAATACAAGCAATTTTTACATATATCATAAAGCATAAACACACTATATTACATATATTACACCACACGAATACAACTATCTTATTCCGACTCGCTTGTTTCTTCTTCTTCGGTTTTGGTTCGTTTTGCCAAGTTTCTAGGGATATATGATGTTCCCCTAATACGAGCCGTCGTTTTCCACATTGGTTTAGAAAAACCTGGTGGTTTAGAGGTTCCCGGGTCATTGTTACAACTTAAGGACTTCGGGGGTTGACGATACATATAAAGTTCATCGGGGTTGGAATTAGATTTCTCTATTTTTATGCCCTTTCCCTTATTATTTTCTTTTGCCTTTTTAAATTTAGTTGGGGTAATTTCTATAACATCATCGGAATTCTCGTCAGAATCCGATTCATCGGAGAATTGGTAATCCTCCCAATATTTTGCTTCCTTAGCGGAAACACCATTGACCATAATTAACCTTGGTCGGTTGGTTGAGGATTTTCTTTTACTTAACCGTTTTATTATTTCCCCCACCGGTTCTATTTCTTCATCCGGTTCCGATTCTTCTTCCGGTTCCGATTCTTCTTCTGGTTCCGACTCTTCTTCCGGTTCCTCTTCGAGAACTTGTGAATCAGTCCACGAATCATTCCAATTTACATTTGACTCTTCATTATTATTAGGTGAGTCAATGGGACTTGTTCTAGAGGTAGACATCTATCACATAATATCAAACGCGTTAAGAGATTAATATATCACATAATATTCACATGTTAAAAATATATAGTTTCCAACAAAATTTGTTAAGCAATCATTTTTCAAGTAAACACGGTCGAAGTCCAGACTCACTAATGCATCCTAACAAACTCGATAAGACACACTAATGCAAAATTCTGGTTCTCTAAGACCAATGCTCGGATACCAACTGAAATGTCCCGTTCTTATTGATTAAAAACGTTCCATATTAATTGATTTCGTTGCGAGGTTTTGACCTCTATATGAGACATTTTTCAAAGAGTGCATTCATTTTTAAAACAACCATAATCTTTATTTCATAAATAAAGGTTTAAAAAAAAGCTTTACGTAGATTATCAAATAATGATAATCTAAAATATCCTGTTTACACACGACCATTACATAATGGTTTACAATACAAATATTTTACATCGAAATCAGTTTCTTGAATGCAGTTTTTACACAATATCATACAAACATGGACTCCAAATCTTGTCCTTATTTTAGTATGCAACAGCGGAAGCTCTTAGTATTCACCTGAGAATAAACATGCTTTAAACGTCAACACAAATGTTGGTGAGTTATAGGTTTAACCTATATATATCAAATCGTAACAATAGACCACAAGATTTCATATTTTAATACACATCCCATACATAGAGATAAAAATCATTCATATGGTGAACACCTGGTAACCGACATTAACAAGATGCATATATAAGAATATCCCCATCATTCCGGGACACCCTTCGGATATGATATAAATTTCGAAGTACTAAAGCATCCGGTACTTTGGATGGGGTTTGTTAGGCTCAATAGATCTATCTTTAGGATTCGCGTCAATTAGGGTGTCTGTTCCCTAATTCTTAGATTACCAGACTTAATAAAAAGGGGTATATTCGATTTCGATAATTCAACCATAGAATGTAGTTTCACGTACTTGTGTCTATTTTGTAAATCATTTATAAAACCTGCATGTATTCTCATCCCAAAAATATTAGATTTTAAAAGTGGGACTATAACTCACTTTCACAGATTTTTACTTCGTCGAGAAGTAAGACTTGGCCACTATTGATTCACGAACCTATAACAATATATACATATATATTAAAGTATGTTCAAAATATATTTACAACACTTTTAATATATTTTGATGTTTTAAGTTTATTAAGTCAGCTGTCCTCGTTAGTAACCTACAACTAGTTGTCCACAGTTAGATGTACAGAAATAAATCGATAAATATTATCTTGAATCAATCCACGACCCAGTGTATACGTATCTCAGTATTGATCACAACTCAAACTATATATATTTTGGAATCAACCTCAACCCTGTATAGCTAACTCCAACATTCACATATAGAGTGTCTATGGTTGTTCTGAAATATATATAGATGTGTCGACATGATAGGTCGAAACATTGTATACGTGTCTATGGTATCTCAAGATTACATAATATACAATACAAGTTGATTAAGTTATGGCTGGAATAGATTTGTTACCAATTTTCACGTAGCTAAAATGAGAAAAATTATCCAATCTTGTTTTACCCATAACTTCTTCATTTTAAATCCATTTTGAGTGAATCAAATTGCTATGGTTTCATATTGAACTCTATTTTATGAATATAAACAGAAAAAGTATAGGTTTATAGTCGGAAAAATAAGTTACAAGTCGTTTTTGTAAAGGTAGTCATTTCAGTCGAAAGAACGACGTCTAGATGACCATTCTAGAAAACATACTTCCACTTCGAGTTTAACCATAATTTTTGGATATAGTTTCATGTTCATAATAAAAATCATTTTCTCAGAATAACAACTTTTAAATCAAAGTTTATCATAGTTTTTAATTAACTAACCCAAAACAGCCCGCGTTGTTACTACGACGGCGTAAATCCGGTTTTACGGTGTTTTTCGTGTTTCCATTTTTTAAATCATTAAGTTAGCATATCATATAGATATAGATCATGTGTTTAGTTAATTTTAAAAGTCAAGTTAGAAGGATTAACTTTTGTTTGCGAACAAGTTTAGAATTAACTAAACTATGTTCTAGTGATTACGAGTTTAAACCTTCGAAAAAGATAGTTTTATATATATGAATTGAATGATGTTATGAACATCATTACTACCTCAAGTTTAGTAGGTAAACCTACTATAAGTGACAAGAAATGATCTAGCTTCAAAGGATCTTGGATGGCTTGAAAGTTCTTGAAGTAGGATCATGACACAAAAACAAGTTCAAGTAAGATTTTTACTCGAATTAAGATAGTTTATAGTTATAGAAATTGAATCAAAGTTTGAATATGAATATTACCTTGAATAAGAAAGATAACCTACTGTATATAACAAAGGTTTCTTGATCTTAGATGATTACTTGGAATGGATTAGAAAGCTTCGAAGTAAATTAGTAAACTTGAAGGGATTTTTGAAGTGTTCTTGAAGTGTTCTTCCTATGATGATTATAGCTTGATTCTTGAAGTGATTTTTGATGAAGATGATGATTAACTACTGGAAAAATACGTTCATAATAGTGTATGTGTGTTGAGAGAGAATTAGAAAGAGAATTGGAAGTGAAATGGAGTGAATGATGAGTGGTAATTGGTGAGTGGTGAGTGGGGTTAAAAGGAGTTCTAGTTAGTTGACTAGCTCATGGTAGAAGTTAAAATTGATTAGTCATACATGACATAATCAAGAGTGGAATCCCATGCTAGTTCCTATTGGTATATACCCATAGTAAGTACGTTTTGAAGCTGTGTATAATACGGGTAAAAATACGACTAGAATTCTTGATGAAAGAAAAGAATGGGAAAGTAACTGTAACCATTTTCATTAAGTATGAGTGTTTTGATATATGTCTTGAAGTCTTCCAAAAGTATTTTAATACATCTAAATACACTACATGTATATACATTTTAACTGAGTCGTTAAGTCATCGTTAGTCGTTACATGTAAGTGTTGTTTTGAAACCTTTAAGTTAACGATCTCAATTAATGTTGTTAACCCATTATTTATTATATCTAATGAGATGTTAAATTATTATATTATCATGATATTATGATATATTAATATATCTTAATATGATATATATACATTTAAATGTCGTTACAACGATAATCGTTACATATATGTCTTGTTTCCAAATCCTTAAGTTAGTAGTCTTGTTTATATGTATATAACTCATTGTTAATATACTTATGGAGATACTTACTTATCATAATCTCATGTTAACCATATGTATATCCATATATATATCGTCATGTCATTTTTACAAGTTTTAACTTTCGTGAATCGCCGGTCAACTTGGGTGGTCAATTGTCTATATGAAACATATTTCAATTAATCAAGTCTTAACAAGTTTGATCGCTTAACATGTTGGATACATTTAATCATGTAAATATCAATCTCAATTAATATATATAAACATGGAAAAGTTCGGGTCACTACAGTAGTACTAAAGCATCCGGTACTTTGGATGGGGTTTGTTAGGCCCAATAGATCTATCTTTAGGATTCGTGTCAATTAGGGTGTCTGTTCCCTAATTCTTAGATTACCAGACTTAATAAAAAGGGGCATATTCAATTTTGATAATTCAACCATAGAATGTAGTTTCACGTACTTGTGTCTATTTTGTAAATCATTTATAAAACCTGCATATATTCTCATCCCAAAAATATTAGATTTTAAAAGTAGGACTATAACTCACTTTCACAGATTTTTACTTCGTCGGGAAGTAAGACTTGGCCACTGGTTGATTTACGAACCTATAACAATATATACATATATATCAAAGTATGTTTAAAATATATTTACAACACTTTTAATATATTTTGATGTTTTAAGTTTATTAAGTCAACTGTCCTCGTTAGTAACCTACAACTAGTTGTCCACAGTTAGATGTACAGAAATAAATCGATAAATATTATCTTGAATCATTCCACGACCCAGTGTATAAGTATCTCAGTATTGATCACAACTCAAACTATATATATTTTGGAATCAACCTCAACGTTGTATAGCTAACTCCAACATTCACATATAGAGTGTCTATGGTTGTTTCGAAATATATATAGATGTGTCGACATGATAGGTCGAAACATTGTATACGTGTCTATGGTATCTCAAGATTACATAATATACAATACAAGTTGATTAAGTTATGGTTGGAATAGATTTGTTACCAATTTTCACGTAGCTAAAATGAGAAAAATTATCCAATCTTGTTTTACCCATAACTTCTTCATTTTAAATCCGTTTTGAGTGAATCAAATTGCTATGGTTTCATATTGAACTCTATTTTATGAATCTAAACAGAAAAAATATAGGTTTATAGTCAGAAAAATAATTTACAAGTCATTTTTGTAAAGGTAGTCATTTCAGTCGAAAGAACGACGTCTAGATGACCATTTTAGAAAACATACTTCCACTTTGAGTTTAACCATAATTTTTGGATATAGTTTCATGTTCATAATAAAAATCATTTTCTCAGAATAACAACTTTTAAATCAAAGTTTATCATAGTTTTTAATTAACTAACCCAAAATAGCCCGCGGTGTTACTACGACGGCGTAAATCCGGTTTTACGGTGTTTTTCGTGTTTTCAGGTTTTAAATCATTAAGTTAGCATATCATATAGATATAGAACATGTGTTTAGTTAATTTTAAAAGTCAAGTTAGAAGGATTAACTTTTATTTGCGAAGAAATTTAGAATTAACTAAACTATGTTCTAGTGATTACAAGTTTAAACCTTCGAATAAGATAGCTTTATATGTATGAATCGAATGATGTTATGAACATCATTACTACCTCAAGTTCCTTGGATAAACCTATTGGAAATGATAAAAATAGATCTAGCTTCAAAGGATCCTCGGATGGCTTGAAAGTTCTTGAAGCAGAATCATGACACGAAAACAATTTCAAGTAAGATTTACACTCGAAAATAAGATTGTTATAGTTATAGAAATTGAATTAAAGTTTGAATATGATTATTACCTTGTATTAGAAAGATAACCTACTATAAGTAACAAATGTTTCTTGATCTTGGATGATTACTTGGAATGGATTTAGAAAACTTGGAAGTAAACTTGCAATCTTGGAAGTATTCTTGATTTTATGAAACTAGAACTTTTGGAATTTATGAAGAACACTTAGAACTTGAAGATAGAACTTGAAAGAGATCAATTAGATGAAGAAAATTGAAGAATGAAAGTGTTTGTAGGTGTTTTTGGTCATTGGTGTATGGATTAGATATAAAGGATATGTAATTTTGTTTTTATGTAAATAAGTCATGAATGATTACTCATATTTTTGTAATTTTATGAGATATTTCATGCTAGTTGCCAAATGATGGTTCCCACATGTGTTAGGTGACTCACATGGGCTGCTAAGAGCTGATCATTGGAGTGTATATACCAATAGTACATACATCTAAAAGCTGTGTATTGTACGAGTACGAATACGGGTGCATACGAGTAGAATTGTTGATGAAACTGAACGTGGATGTAATTGTAAGCATTTTTGTTAAGTAGAAGTATTTTGATAAGTGTCTTGAAGTCTTTCAAAAGTATATTAATACATATTAAAACACTACATGTATATACATTTTAACTGAGTCGTTAAGTCATCGTTAGTCGTTACATGTAAATGTTGTTTTGAAACCTTTAGGTTAACGATCTTGTTGAATGTTGTTAACCCATTGTTTATTATAACAAATGAGATTTTAAATTTTTATATTATCATGATATTATGATATATAATATATCTTAGTATGATATATATACAGTTAAATGTCGTTACAACGATAATCGTTACGTATATGTCTCGTTTCGAAATCATTAAGTTAGTAGTCTTATTTTTACATATGTATTTCATTGTTAATACACTTAATAATATATTTACTTATCATTTAACATAATTAACCAAGTTAATAGTTGTTATAATGATAATCGTTATAATGATAGTCTTATTTTTACATATGTATTTCATTGTTAATACACTTAATAATATATTTACTTATCATTTAACATAATTAACCTAGTAAGACGTTGTTATAATGATAATCGTTATATATATCGTTTTCGAGTTTCTTAAATTAATAGTCTCATTTTTATGTATATAACTCATTGTTAAAATACCTAATGAGATACATACTTATAAGAAAATCATGTTAACTATATATATAACCATATATATGTCATCGTATAGTTTTTACAAGTTTTAACGTTCGTGAATCACCGGTCAACTTGGGTGGTCAATTGTCTATAAGAAACCTATTTCAATTAATCAAGTCTTAACAAGTTTGATTTCTTAACATGTTGGAAACACTTAATCATGTAATTAACAATTTCATTTAATATATATATAAACATGGAAAAGTTCGGGTCACTACAAATAGTATTATTAATATTAACATATTGGTTATATTTAATATATTTATTAATTATTAGTTATTAAAATTAAAACGAAATTGATATAATATAGATATATACGCGTGATAAGGGATGCAGAGCATCTGTTCTTTATTTTTTTTCTATCATTCTGTTACCCTGTGAACTTTGGTCGATCTCTCCCTCCAGCCATAGCAAACGAACAACTCATTTTTGGTAAAACATATTCCTTTAAATATTTCTATTATCAATACTGATCTTATTCATTTTTTTATCTGTTTAAATTAGATAAAAATATCAAGTAACTTATCTGCTTTTCTTTTCTTTCTGTTCGTGTCTGGATTTAATCATTAAATCGAACTCGGGTGAGTTTTCAAAATCTATTAATGTGATGATGTTAGAAATAATTCATTTAAGCTCTCTGAAAGATTTCAAGCCTCAATTCATCAAATTGATGATTAATTTCGAAGTCAAAGTATTTTTACAAAAAGTTAAAGAATTTGTTCAACAAGAAATTTGAATTTGTTTTGATACTTTGAATTAAATTGATGATGCAGAAAGATTTTATGGACAAAATGGAACCTCTTTCATGTTATAAACTTTGTCCAAAACAATCTCTATCGTGAAATCATTTTTTTTCTATACAAGCAGCGACAGCAGCCTTGCTGCTCTTTTTTATATTTATTTTTTTTTATTTTATTAAACTAATTTATCCTGTTACGGTATTGTTATAAATCTATTTTAAGTCCTATGTTTAATTTGTATTTCGTAATAGTTTGAATATGGGTTCTGTTTGTTTTGATCTTGAAGAAGATGAAGTTGAAGCTTTAAAACAAAACGGAATATATAGTTTAGGAAGGGATTAAAAACAGAAAAAGTAAGCTGGAGCAGACGGTTTAGGTGTTTGTGGGTGTGCGAGAGGTCTCGGGTTCGAGCCATGGCAGGGACACTTTATCTGTTTTTGGGCAAATTTTTATGAGGTAGCTTCCTTAATATATCATTATTATTATTAATATTATTATTATTATTATTATTATTATTATTATTATTATTATTATTATTATTATTATTATTATTATTATTATTATTATTATTATTATTATTGTTATTGTTATGATTGTTATTATTAGTGTTGCAAGTATTATTATTATTATCATCATTATGAGTATTATCATGATTAAGATTATTATTATCATTACTAAGAAAATAATACAACCCATTATTATTATCATTAATATTGGTGCTATTACCATGCTATTAATTATTATTATTATTATTATCATAAAGACTATTATTAATACTATCATTATAATTATTATTAGTATGATTAGTATCCTTAATATTGTCATTGTTAAAAACTATTATCATTATAATTATTATCACTTTGTTAAAATGAGAACTAATACTAATATTATTATTAATATTATCAACATCTTTATTTTTGAAATTAACAGGATTATAAAAATAGATTTTTTTTAAAATAAATATATTGTTTTTAAGAGAATTATAAATGAAAGATCATTATTATTATTATCATTGATCATTATCAAAATTATTACAAAAAGATATTTGTATATAGAAATTTCATTACTATGATATTAGTAATACATATCACCATATTATTTTTTTATGATACTAATTAAGTTATAAAAGATAACAAATTGATATATAAATATATTTTGATCATATAAAAACCCTAGTATAAGTTTTTATTTATAACCTGTTATAAAGAAAGATAAATATTAGTATATATAAAATATACAAAATTAAATATAATAAATTTAATTAAATAACATATAATATAACAAGCATATTATTAATAATAATTTATATAAACTCGCTCGATTACAATTATACGTGTTAATAAATATATAACTGATATAGGTTCGTGAATCCGAGGCCAACCCTGCATTGTCTAAATGTCGTAATATGTATTTTTACTACAAAATACAGTATGGTAAGTTTCATATGATCCCTTTTACTCTTTACATTTTGGGCTGAGAATCCATGCAAATGTTTTAATAACTGTTTTACAATATTTATATGTGTGAGTTTCATTTGCTCGCTTTTACTCTTTACATTTTTGGGCTGAGAATACATGCAAATGCTTTATTAACTGTTTTACAATATTTATATGCGTGAGTTTCATTTGCTTCCTTTTACTCTTTACATTTTGGGCTGAGAATACATGCAAATGCTTTATTAACTGTTTTACAATATTTATATGCGTGAGTTTCATTTGCCTTTTTACCCTTTATATTTTTGGGCTGAGAATACATGCACAATTTTTATAAATGTTTTACGAAATGGACATAAGTAATCGAAACTACATTATATGGTTGAATTATCGAAATCGAATATGCCCTTTTTAATAAGTCTGGTAATCTAAGAATTAGGGAACAGACACCCTAATTGACGCGAATCCTAAAGATAGATCTATTGGGCCCAACAAGCCCCATCCAAAGTACCGGATGCTTTTGTACTTCGAAATTTATATCATGTCCGAAGGAGGATCCCGGAATGATGGGGATATTCTTATATGCATATTGTGAATGTCGGTTACCAGGTGTTCAATCCATATGAATGATTTTTGTCTCTATGCATGGGACGTATGTTTATGAGAATTGGAAATATGGAAATCTTGTGGTCTATTAAAAATTATGAAATGATTCCTTATGATAAACTAATGAACTCACCAACCTTTTGGTTGACACTTTAAAGCATGTTTATTCTCAGGTATTAAAGAAATCTTCCGCTGTGCATTTGCTCATCTTAGAGATATTACTTGGAGTCATTTATGACATATTTCAAAAGACGTTTCATTCGAGTCGTTGCGTTCATCAAGATTATTATTAAGTCAATTATAGTTAGATATATTATGAAATGGTATGCCTGCAGTCAACTTTTGATGTAATGAAAGATTATCTTTTCAAAAACGAATGCAATGTTTGTAAAATGTATCATATAGAGGTCAAGTACCTCGTGATGTAATCAACTGTTTTGAATCGTTTATAATCAATATGGACTTCGTCCGGATGGATTAGGATGGGTCTTCACAGTTGGTATCAGAGCAGTGGTCGTAGCGAACCAGGTCATGCATTAGTGTGTCTAAGTAGTAGTCGTTAGGATGCATTAGTAAGTCTGGACTTCGACCTGGTCTGCATGTCAAAAAGTTTTGCTTATGATTTTGTGTCAAAAATTATCTACTTATCATTCTTAGTCTAGACACGTCTTGCTGCATTGATTGCATGAATAGTGTATAGACAAGATTCATATCTTAGCGTATCTGTTACTGTAAACCTTACATGGCGTATCCCGTAAATTCCTCCGTAATCTACGAAACCTTTTGTTCTATATATATATATATATATATATATATATATATATATATATATATATATATATATATATATATATATATATTCTATGTAATTAAGAATACCATCCGTTAGCCAGAAAATCATTTCATATCTAAAAATTCTTTATTCAATCGTACGAAATGGAATTCGTTATTAGTTCAAGTCTCTCGGATTCCGAAATGGAATCCCACTCAAGCTCCGAAAGCAGTGTGACCGGAATGGATCAACCAATCAGTCATCATCTATTCTGGATGAATTGGGGATGGGTTCGTAGCCTCCTCAATCATTGGAGATAAGAAGAAGGTGATCCTTTCCATCCGCCACATTGCCCTATTGGCGAAGAACCTGAAGCACTTACCAGTGAACCTGTTCGAAACACCATCTTTTCTCTCATTTCCAGAGTATCTCGCCACAATTATATACTATACCAAATTCTAGATTATATTTATCCGCTAGTCCGAACCGAAAATCACCCCGGTGTAATAGAAGAAGTCAACGAGCTTTGCACTCGGGTAGTGGCTTTAGAGAATATGGTGCGAAGGTTACAAGCACCAGCAGCATAACCAGTACCACCACCAATGTCAACAGTACCATCACCCCCACCAACATCAACATCTGCATTGCACACCTCAATATCTTAATCTATACCTCGAACATCAACGTCATACGCACCATGGATACCAAGGAGTACCAACAACAACATCATCACACATCTCAACCTCGCAATCTATACCTCAAGCATAATCATCGTTCTACGAATAGTTTTACGAATCGTTCTACATAAACTATCTTCGTCCTTCATGGTGATTATGTGTTCTCTAATATTTTAGAGATTATGTACTCTAGTTCTAGTTATAAATCTGATGAGTTTAATATCACATTGACTCATTAAATCCATAATTATGTCTGAAGAAAATAAATATGTATATATGTTTTCATAAAGATTGTAATTAAAATTTTTATTGTACAAACTGTTAATGGTGAAAATATTTTAACGGGTAGGTAATACCCGAGGAATATTTAGATTTCGCATTAATAAGTTACACTGTATATTATTCGAATCTGATTCAACAATCATTTACTATCCTACTTGCAACCACAGCTATACGAATCCGTTCATCATAGAATAACCATTTTCATTCAATTTCATATTTGGATTTTTGACTTATCAGAATCTGACAAGTGGCATAATGAAGAAAACATTGGACAAAATAAAATTTGTTAGAAACAAACAAATTAACTATGAGAAATTTTGTTAAGAATCCACGCTAACAAAATCCTAGCTAACTGTTCCTAGCTAACTGATTACATTTTGTTTATTGCAATTTATTTTATCGCAATTTACATTCTCGCAATTTTATTTATCGTCATTAAATTTTTGTTATTTACTTTGCGCACTTTATTTATCGTTATTTAATTTTCTGTTATTTATTTTACGCACTTTAAATATCGAGACACGTATACAAGATTTTGACATATCATATCGACGCATCTATATATATTATTTGGAATCACCATAGACACTATATATGCAGTAATGATCGAGTTCTCTATACAGGGTTGAGGTTGATTCTACAATAATATATACAGTTTGAGTTGTGATCGAGTCTGAGACGTATACGAGTCACGACATGTATTAGTTAATTCGAATATTATATATTAAACTATATATGAATTATTGGACTGTAAACTGTGGACTATCAACTTTGGACTAATAACATTGGACAATTAAAATGAATTAAAATATTGATTATAACATATGAAACTAAACAATTCTTCAAGTTGCCACTTGATTTCGTCTTAAACATCATTTGTATCTTCACGATTACATTCTGCGTTCAAACCTTTCATGAATCTTGAAAACACCTTAATCGAGAGGATGAACCAACCGCACTTCATTTACGGGAGAAAAGATTGATGCATATAGTTATGCACCTGAAAACACTCGGAACCTGAGTACAAGTTTAACACGTAGCTGTACTAATTCCTTTAGCGTTATTATTACCGAAAATAACTTTGCATCTGCTGTTTGAGATAGCCAGTTTTGTCACAGCTCCAGCAAGATAACTTCGACTTTTCATACGAAACAACCTTATTATAACGTTGATATATACGCGTGCTCTTTTATTGTTACCAGGGAACCCTTCATATTCCACCATATTACCATCAGCGTTTAATCATCTAAAAAAAACACAATTTTCCTGAAACCATCTCGGATTAATAACCGATGATTCAGATATCATAGCATTAAATGCAGAGGAAACAGAAAAATGGTAGATGGTCTAAACGACCAAAAGTTTCATGATAAAGAAAGGAGTGTTAGGAATGCTCGATAGAAAATTGGGTATTGAAAAACAGATTGAGCTACCCATGAAGGAGACCAAGGACAAATACAAGGACCAAACCCTATATTCAAAGGATTCAGGTAATTCTGGATCCTTTGAAATCTTTAGAGAATATCTTGCTCTGAAGTCATGTTAAAATCTTGCGGAAAATCTTTCTCCATCAACCATCGAACTTAGAAATTCCAAAATATCATCATCAATATCTTGGATATTTCTGAGGATATTTTCATAAATATTCTCGTCCGAAATTATATACCTCCTCGTGCTTCCTGTGTATCATTATATTGGAAACATTCAATAGAAAATTTAGTACCGAAAAGCAGATTATGCGAAACTAGGAAGAAAGCCGTGGACAAATCACAAAGAATAAGTTTGACTTCAAAGAATCCAAATGATTCAATGTCTGCTAAAGTCTTTAGTGAATATCTTGCTCCTTACTCTAAACCCTTGCAGATAATAGTTTCTATCATCCTCTGATCTTAGATATTCTGAGATATTATCGTATCTTTCATTATAAATATCCTCCATATTTCTGGAGATATTTATATAACTATTCTTATCTAAAATCATTAATCTCTTCGTGCTATCAGTATTACATCATATAGAAACTGTTAGTTTCTATATTCTGTAAACTTTCGAGCTTAAAATATGAATGTTATTGAAGTAATGTTGGGAACTGATGCATGAGTTAGTATAATATAATGACACTTGAGCAACGTGATTATATTACAGTAAGTCATGCTGAGTTTCTAATGAGACGTGATGATTCACAGATCATAACGTCATCACGTGCCATGTTACATAACTCTTTCATTCTACGTAACTTCTGAACATATCAAAAATATATATTCTTAATAGTTCTATACTCAGTGATTCTGATAATTTGACAAATCAAATTGTGCTAATACCTTCTTTCTTATTTAGAACATGATGTTTATCCAAAATTCCATACTTACGAATTCTGGACCATTACTCGCTTTACTAGAGGTCAGGAGGATAATAAAAAGGCAAAGATATCCAAAATATAAGAGAAAATATAAAGCCCAATGACAACACCGAAATTACAAACAGTGGATATCAGTACGTATAGCAATATAAAGACACGGGAGGATTATAAATACAATAATCCCTAGAGCATAATAGAAATAATTAGATTCTTCAGGTGGGAGTTGGAAAAGAAGAACGATCATTGCGATAGTTAGAATAAGAACAATGATCAGAACAGGGTTAAGCATTTTCATAAATCTTTTGAATTTGGGAATGGAGTATAGAAGTGGTGAAAATAAATGGAACAGAAAAGGTAAATTTATAAAGAAAATATCAGACGTAGTAATCGGGGCAGATCACCGTATTTAATTAAAGAGATCTTAATTTCCATAAATCCCGAAGAATCAGATCTTATAGATCTTCAAGATTTTCTTTGAATCCCTTGAATTCCGAAATTCAACCAAGGCAATGTCAAAAGTTAAGAGACACCTTATTTTCTAAATTCAAACCTGAATACGTCAAAAGTTAAAAACAAATCTTTGTTTCTCATTTCATTCTTTTGTGAATAGCTTCACTCGTGCTCTTCGAATAATCAAATTGTTTTATCCATATTACTCAATGATGATAAAACTCTATTTATCAACTCATATTCGTCATGAAAACATTTTTATAGTTAGCCATGATGACCTCACTCAAATTTCGGGACGAAATTTCTTTAACGGGTAGGTACTGTAGTGACCCGGGAATTTCCGATCACATTTAAACTTTAATCTTTATATGTTTCCGGCACAATAAGCAAAGTCTGTAATGTTGAGTCTAGAAAATTTTGAAACAACATTCATATATTCAATTAACCTTTGACTACTCCTAAACGATTCACGGACAACTAAATTGGTAGATAAATATATATAATTTTATTTGAAATATTATTTGAAATAATACATGATTTAATTATTGGAAATAAATATATAAAATAATATCAGTATATTTAATATTATTAACTTAATATATAATATATAGATATGCATATAATTAAAAATATATAGAGATATATATATATATATATATATATATATATATATATATATATATATATATATATATATATATATATATATATAAATATAAGTTTATATAATAAGTTTGAATTAATATAATACAACTTGACCATTAAGATTAAGTATGTAGAATAACATACAAGATAATAAAGCGATTATTAAAATAAGACTATATATAAGTGTATATAATTTCTATAAAGAATTATCATGATATATATATATATATATATATATATATATATATATATATATATATATATATATGTATATAAAGTATCAATATTATATGTTATATATATATATATATATGTAATCATTATGAAAGGACCCGTTCATATACATTATAAACGATTCACAATAGTTGATTACATCGCGAGGTATTTGACCTCTATATGATACATTTTACAAACATTGCATTCGTTTTTAAAAGACAAACATTCTTTACAACGAAAGTTGACGGCATGCACACCATTTCATAATACATCCAACTATAATTGGCTTAATAATAATCTTGATGAACTCAATAACTCGAATGCAACGTCTTTCAAAATATGCCATGAATGACTCCAAGTAATATCCTTAAAATGAGCTAATGCACAGCGGAAGATTTCTTTAATACCTGAGAATAAACATGCTTTAAAGTGTCAACCAAAAGGTTGGTGAGTTCATAGGTTTATCATAACAATTATTTCAATATATTAATAGACCACAAGATTTCCGTTTATAAATAAATGTACACTCGCAAGTGTATAAAAGTATTCTATAAGTTGTAGGCACCCGGTAACAAGCCTTAACATTCATGTTTTACCCTCTGAAGTACACCAGATCAGGTGTGTTTAAAATAACCTCGAAGTACTAAAGCATCCCATAGTCAGGATGGGGTTTGTCAGACCCAATAGATCTATCTTTAGGATTCGCGCCTACCGTACATAGACAAGTAGTTTAATGTTACCAAGCTAAGGGTATATTTCTGGTTTAAACCCACATAGAATTAGTTTTAGTACTTGTGCCTATTTCGTAAAACATTTATAAATCAGCGCATGTATTCTCAGCCCAAAAATATATATAAAAAGGGAGCAAATGAAACTCACCATACTGTATTTCATAGTAAAAATACATATAACGTCATTTAACAAGTGTAAGGTTGGCCTCGGATTCACGAACGTATCAATATTGAGATTCAATATTGCAGGAAAGTACGTAGACGCAACGGAGATGATAAACACTAGATTGACCTCACGAGCATACCCATGAACCATACCCATCACCTCCATAGCTATAACCCATAATTTCCTTAGCTTCGACTCATTCAAAAAAACTATTTTGAAATCACTCGGACAGCACTCCGTCGTAATATTTTATGTATACTAATAATATCTTGAAATAATACAGAGCAAATATATATATATATATATATATATATATATATATATATATATATATATATATATATATATATATATATATATATATATAAATCGATTGAGAGAGTTTAGATAAATATATTTTCAAGTTTCTATGAAATAATGAAACCTATTGAATTCTATTTATAATAGATTTTTGAATTATTAAAGTGAATTATTAAAGTATGAATTATTAAAGTATGAATTATTAAAGTGAATTATTAAAGTATGAATTATTAAAGTAAATTATTAAAGTATGAATTATTAAAATGAATTATTAAAGTATGAATTATTAAAGTAAATTATTAAAGTGAATTATTAAAGTTAAAGTAAAGTAAAAGTAAAGTAAAGGTAAAGTTAAAGTATAGTAAAAGTATAAAAACTATATATATATAATACGCGTATAAATATATATAATATTAATTTAAATCGTTATATATATTTAATGAAATAAAATATAAATATCGTTATATTTATTATACTGGTTAAGTGATGAGTTGTAAAAAGTGATTTTAGATATTTAAAAAAGTTATATACGTTTTAATAATAAAGTTCTTTTTAAACTGAAAACGTCTTTGTACGTTTGAAAATAGATTAATAGAATATTATGGAAACCAATTCTCCACTAACTTTTGTCTAACTTTCGTAAATAGCTTTACAAATTATTCTGAATATCGTTAAGAGGAATAGCTTTTCTCAAATCATTGTGGACCTTTCAACAGAGACTTGTAATCATAATTCAATGTTTCTGATAATTCAATCATTTAATATATATATTTTTTAATTTCATCAAAAATCATATTGAAACAAATACGTTTGTGTAAAGTATTATACATTTAATACTTTATTAATATTCTCAAGTTATAATATATATATATATATATATATACATATACATATCTATTTATATATAACGGTTCGTGAATCGTCGGAATTTGGTCGAGGTTATAATGAATGTATGAACACAGTTTAAAATTCTATAGATTTAACTTAACAAACTTTGCTTATCGTGTCGGAATAATATAAGGATTAAAGTTTAAATTTGGTCGGAAATTTCCGGGTCGTCACAGTACCTACCCGTTAAAGAAATTTCGTCCCCGAAATTTGATAGAGGTCGTCATGACTAATAATGAGAATGTTATTATAACGATTATAGAGTTTTATCATGTTCAAGAAGCATGGATAAAATAATTCGATTACTAGAAGCGTGTGAGTGAAGTTATCGTAAATGAATGAAATAAGATAATAGTGATTCGTCGTATCTTTTGACGTCATCATGATTGATCTCCGAAAAGAAAATCTTTGTAATCTATATTGGATTTGATTATTCGGCGATTAAGAAAATGATGATCCTCTTCGAATTAATGCGATAATCCATTTTGATTTCTCTGTCGGATATTTCACTATAAATCCACCTCATTTGTTTTCTTACAACTCACACCTTCTCAACTCATATTTTAAAGTATTTGTCAATATGCTTCATCCAGTGCTGATTCTTGATATACTCCTCACTTTCATATCTGTAGCTCTTCTTTTTTATCTGCCTCCGGAAAAATCTATTTACTTCTACTATACTCTTGGTTTTATAGTGTTTTTAGTTCTCCCGTGTCTTTATATTGCTATATGCAATGATATATACGGTTTGTGATTTCTGGGTTGTTGTTGGGTTTTATATCTTCCCTTATATTTCAAAGTCCTTGCTTCTTCTATAATCATTGTTATCCACAGTTAATGCTCTCTTCTATTTGATATGATTTATACTCCCATTTCTAGTTCGGAGATTTGGACTTTCGTTTCTTCTTCTTACGATTAAGCACCGCTTGTAATGGTCCAGAATTCGCAGATATAAATTTCGGAATGAACATTGTTAATGTTCTAGGAAGGAAATTGTAATGGCACGATCTTGACTTGTCAAATTACCATAATACCTCGGAAAAGGCCTAATCATCAAGAAATATTTATTTGATATTTAGAGATCAAAGAGAATACAAGAGTCGTGTAGCATAGCACATGATGACGTTATGATCTGTGAATCATCATGTTCTATTTAGAAACTTAGCATGAATTACTGTAATATAATCACGTTGATCAAGTGTCATTATATTATACTAACTCATGCTTCAGCTCCCAACACTTCTTCAAGAATATTCCTATTTTAAACTCAAATGTTTCAGAATTTAGAAACTAAAATAGTTTCTTTTATGATATAATAAAGATAGCGCGAAGAGGTAAATGATTTCAGATAAGAATAATTATAAAAATATCTTCAGAAGTATGGATGATATTTATAATGAAAGATACGATGATATCTTAGAATGTCTAATATCAGAGGATGATGAAGGATATTGTCCGCAGGGGTTTAGAGTTAGGAGCAAGATATTCGTTAATTACTTCAGCAAGTACTGAATCCTTTAGATTCTTTGAAGGCAGGTTCAGCCTTTGTGATTTGTCCACAGCCTCCTTCATACTTTGCTCAATCCGTTTTCTTGTTCCAAAGCTTCTCTTTTTCCGAGCTTTGCCAATATACTATCCTTTATCATCCAACTTTTTACTGTTAAGGTCGTTTACAGTTTTTGTTGCTTCATCAGCATTTTTCAAAATTTCGAGAACTGGTTCGCAGTTTAGGGTGTTTTTTCAGAAATTTCTCATTCAAAGAATGTAAGTCTTGGAGGTAGACGTTGTGTGTATATGTAATTGTTGATGTAGACATGCTGCGAGGTTTCAAAATACTGATTGCTGATTCTCAATAATTTGTATGGCAATTCTTGTTATAAGGTACGAATGAATATATGATAGGGTTTCGATAATTATAATATTTTTTTTTGGAAAGTCAAAGATCAGTGAAGTTGTTGGTAAGTTTATTGCTAATGTGGTGAATATAAACGATTCCCCGGTAACGTTGGCGAAAGGGAAACGTATCTATCGAGGTTATAATAAGACTGTTAAGTTGATTTGCTGGAGCTGTGACAAAACTGTCTATTTTGAAATGGAATTGAAAAGTTATTTTAGCTAGTAAATGCCAAAGGGTCTGACACGGATATGTATCGAACTATGACTTGGGTTTTGAGAGTTTTTCAGGTATATAACTGTGGGTAACATGTGGTTGGATCATCATCTCGATTGTTCCTTAGTTGAAGTGTCTTCAGGAATTTCGAAGGGTTTGAGCACATATTGTAATCGTTAATACATATGATGTTCTAACACAGTTTTGAAGTCAAAGTATAGCTTTGAAAGATATAGGAATCTAAGAGTGATGATACTGGTTATGTTTTGAATTGAATTATGCGATTTCAAAATCAAAATATGTAATTGAATTTGAATGAGTATGATTGTTTTGATTTATATGAAAGAATGGATATTGTTGTGAAAGTAGGGAGTATAGTTGATGATTGCTGAATCAGTTTCGAAAAATTTAATATATTAATTGTGAATTTATATATCTCTCGGGTATTACCTACCCGTTAAATTTTTTTTTCACAATTAATATTTTGTACAAAAGAAGTTTATTACAGTCTTTATGAAAATATATGTGTATATTTTCTTTAGATGTAATATAGATTTAATGAGTTAAAATTAAATTAAACTCATTTGTTTTATGGTTGGAACTAGAATTGAGTAATCCCTAAAACTTTATAAATTGCATAAGTATTTCTTCAATAATATTGAAATTATGAATCATTACTTTGTTATTTGTTGGTTTTCGTGAAACTCTTGTGAACTTCGCAAGGTACGAATGATGTTATTTGAAAAGTTTCAAGTACATCGATGATGAAAGTGTAAAATCAAACATATATTCGAATAATACACTTGATTTATTATGAATTGGAATTTTATTGAATTGAGACAGAGATTGTAATTAACGATGGTTAAGTTGCGGACGAAGGACGTACATCATTGCATATTTGTAATATGAATTAACTGAGTAGTTAAGATTCACACATAATAGCTTAGTACGGGAAGATTTATTATGGTTTAAAAATTTATACATATAAAATATACATATAAATCTTTCGATTGGAAATGAGTTAATACTTCATAACTCGTTGATACAATATATTTGTTGTTGATTCGTAATGATGTCCACAATGATTCTTGAACTGACAGAGTTTGTGATGTTACAGGTGCTGTTGATTCTGACAATACTGACGGCACTGACTGTGTTGATGATCCTACGGTCCTGTTGATGCTGTTGGGAAAACAATTCTAGCTTGTAAATCGTACACCATTTTCGATCAAAGTTTCTACTCTACATCTCCGTTCACTCATCCGATTTACTGTCAGAATTAAATATTCTCTAAGATTTTGGAGATTACATAACTGTCGCAGAGATATCTCTTCAATGAAGTTTATGAATTAATACTTCATCGTTTGTTGTTGTTGATATTCCTGGATATTTACAGGGCGTATGACGTTGATGTTTGAGATACAGATTGTGATGTTGTGGTGTGGGATGTGGATGTTGTTGTTGGTGTTGGTGATGGTACTGTTGGTGTTACTGATGGTGGTACTGTTTATGCTGCTGGTGCTGCTGCTGGTGTTTGTAACCTTTGCACCATATTCTCCAAAGCCACTACCCGAGCGCGAAGCTCGTTGACTTCTTCTATTACACCGGGGTGATTGTCGGTTCGGACGAGCGGATAAATAAAATCTAGAATTTGGTGTAGTATGTAATCGTGACGAGATACTCTAGAAATAAGAGAGAAAATGGTGTTTCGGATAGGTTCGCCGGTAAGTGCTTCAGGTTCTTCGCCAAGAGGACAATGTGGTGGATGGAAGGGATCACCTTCTTCTTGTCTCCAATGATTAAGGAGGCTACGAACCCATCCCCAATTCATCCAGAATAGATGATGACTAATTGGTTGATCCATTCCGGTCACACTGCTTTCGGAACTTGAGTGGGATTCCATTTCGGAATCTGAGGGACTTGAACTAATGAAAAATTCCATTTTCTACGATTGAATACAGAATTTTTCGATATGAAATGATTTTTCAGCTATCGGGTGGTATTCTAATTATATAGAGCAAAAGGTTTCGTAGATTACGGAGGAATTTTCGGAATATGTCAGGCAAAGTTTACAGTAACAGATACGCTAAGATATGAATTTTGTCTATACACTATTCATGCAATCATTGCAATAAGATGTGTCTAGACTAAGAATGATAAGCAGGTAATTTTTGACAAAAATGATGATCAAAACTTTTGACATGCAGACACGGTCGAAGTCCAGACTCACTAATGCATCCTAACGACTATCAGTTAGACACACTAATGCAGACCTGGTTCGCTAAGACCACCGCTCTGATACCAACTGAAAGGACCCGTTCATATACATTATAAACGATTCACAATAGTTGATTACATCGCGAGGTATTTGACCTCTATATGATACATTTTACAAACATTGCATTCGTTTTTAAAAGACAAACTTTCTTTACAACGAAAGTTGACGGCATGCACACCATTTCATAATACATCCAACTATAATTGGCTTAATAATAATCTTGATGAACTCAATAACTCGAATGCAACGTCTTTCAAAATATGCCATGAATGACTCCAAGTAATATCCTTAAAATGAGCTAATGCACAGCGGAAGATTTCTTTAATACCTGAGAATAAACATGCTTTAAAGTGTCAACCAAAAGGTGTAGTGACCCGAACTTTTCCATGTTTATATATATTAATTGAGATTGATATTTACATGATTAAATGTTTCCAACATGTTAAGCAATCAAACTTGTTAAGACTTGATTAATTGAAATATGTTTCATATAGACAATTGACCACCCAAGTTGACCGGTGATTCACGAACGTTAAAACTTGTAAAAACTATACGATGACATATATGTGGTTATATATATAGTTAACATGTTTTTAATATAAGTATGTATCTCATTAGGTATTTTAACAATGAGTTATATACATAAAAATGAGACTATTAATTTAAGAAACTCGAAAACGATATATATAACGATTATCGTTATAACAACGTCTTACTAGGTACATATGAATCATATTAAGATATTGATACACTTGGTTAATTATGTTAAATGATAAGTAAATATATTATTAAGTGTATTAACAATGAAATACATATGTAAAAAATAAGACTACTAACTTAATGATTTCGAAACGAGACATATATGTAACGATTATCGTTGTAACGACATTTAACTGTATATACATCATAATGAGATATATTATATATCATAATATCATGATAATATAACAATTTAATATCTCATTTGTTATAATAAACAATGGGTTAACAACATTCAACAAGATCGTTAACCTAAAGGTTTCAAAACAACATTTACATGTAACGACTAACGATGACTTAACGACTCAGTTAAAATGTATATACATGTAGTGTTTTAATATGTATTCATACACTTTTGAAAGACTTCAAGACACTTATCAAAATACTTCTACTTAACAAAAATGCTTACAATTACATCCTCATTCAGTTTCATCAACAATTCTACTCGTATGCACCCGTATTCGTACTCGTACAATACACAGCTTTTAGATGTATGTACTATTGGTATATACACTCCAATGATCAGCTCTTAGCAGCCCATGTGAGTCACCTAACACATGTAGGAACCATCATTTGGCAACTAGCATGAAATATCTCATAAAATTACAAAAATATGAGTAATCATTCATGACTTATTTACATGAAAACAAAATTACATATCCTTTATATCTAATCCATACACCAACGACCAAAAACACCTACAAACACTTTCATTCTTCAATTTTATTCATCTAATTGATCTCTCTCAAGTTCTATCTTCAAGTTCTAAGTGTTCTTCATAAATTCCAAAAGTTCTAGTTTCATAAAATCAAGAATACTTTCAAGTTTGCTAGCTCACTTCCAATCTTGTAAGGTGATCATCCAACCTCAAGAAATCTTTGTTTCTTACAGTAGGTTATCATTCTAATACAAGGTAATAATCATATTCAAACTTTGGTTCAATTTCTATAACTATAACAATCTTATTTCAAGTGATGATCTTACTTGAACTTGTTTTTGTGTCATGATTCTGCTTCAAGAACTTCGAGCCATCCAAGGATCCATTGAAGCTAGATCCACTTTTCTCTTTTCCAGTAGGTTTATCCAAGGAACTTAAGGTAGTAATGATGTTCATAACATCATTCGATTCATACATATAAAGCTATCTTATTCGAAGGTTTAAACTTGTAATCACTAGAACATAGTTTAGTTAATTCTAAACTTGTTCGCAAATAAAAGTTAATCCTTCTAACTTGACTTTTAAAATCAACTAAACACATGTTATATATCTATATGATATGCTAACTTAATGATTTAAAACCTGGAAACACGAAAAACACCGTAAAACCGGATTTACGCCGTCGTAGTAACACCGCGGGCTGTTTTGGGTTAGTTAATTAAAAACTATGATAAACTTTGATTTAAAAGTTGTTATTCTGGGAAAATGATTTTTATTATGAACATGAAACTATATCCAAAAATTATGGTTAAACTCAAAGTGGAAGTATGTTTTCTAAAATAGTCATCTAGACGTCGTTCTTTCGACTGAAATGACTACCTTTACAAAAACGACTTGTAACTTATTTTTCCGACTATAAACCTATACTTTTCTATTTAGATTCATAAAATAGAGTTCAATATGAAACCATAGCAATTTGATTCACTCAAAACGGATTTAAAATGAAGAAGTTATGGGTAAAACAAGATTGGATAATTTTTCTCATTTTAGCTACGTGAAAATTAGTAACAAATCTATTACAACCATAACTTAATCAACTTGTATTGTATATTATGTAATCTTGAGATACCATAGACACGTATACAATGTTTCGACCTATCATTTCGACACATCTATATATATTTCGGAACAACCATAGACACTCTATATGTGAATGTTGGAGTTAGTTATACAGGGTTGAGGTTGATTCCAAAATATATATAGTTTGAGTTGTGATCAATACTGAAATACGTATACACTGGGTCGTGGATTGATTCAAGATAATATTTATCGATTTATTTCTGTACATCTAACTGTGGACAACTAGTTGTAGGTTACTAACGAGGACAGCTGACTTAATAAACTTAAAACATCAAAATATATTAAAAGTGTTGTAAATATATTTTGAACATACTTTGATATATATGTATATATTGTTATAGGTTCGTGAATCAACCAGTGGCCAAGTCTTACTTCCCGACGAAGTAAAAATCTGTGAAAGTGAGTTATAGTCCCACTTTTAAAATCTAATATTTTTGGGATGAGAATACATGCAGGTTTTATAAATGATTTACAAAATAGACACAAGTACGTGAAACTACATTCTATGGTTGAATTATCGAAATCGAATATGCCCCTTTTTATTAAGTCTGGTAATCTAAGAATTATAGAATTAGGGAACAGACACCCTAATTGACGCGAATCCTAAAGATAGATCTATTGGGCCTAACAAACCCCATCCAAAGTACCGGATGCTTTAGTACTTCGAAATTTATATCGTATCCGAAGGGTGTCCCGGATTGATGGGGATATTCTTATATATGCATCTTGTTATTGTCGGTTACTAGGTGTTCACCATATGAATGATTTTTATCTCTATGTATGGGATGTGTATTGAAATATGAAATCTTGTGGTCTATTGTTACGATTTGATATATATAGGTTAAACCTATAACTCACCAACATTTTTGTTGACGTTTAAAGCATGTTTATTCTCAGGTGAATATTAAGAGCTTCCGCTGTTGCATACTAAAATAAGGACAAGATTTGGAGTCCATGTTTGTATGATATTGTGTAAAAACTGCATTCAAGAAACTGATTTCGATGTAACATATTTGTATTGTAAACCATTATGTAATGGTCGTGTGTAAACAGGATATTTTAGATTATCATTATTTGATAATCTACGTAAAGCTTTTTAAACCTTTATTTATGAAATAAAGGTTATGGTTTGTTTTAAAAATGAATGCAGTCTTTGAAAAACGTCTCATATAGAGGTCAAAACCTCGCAACGAAATCAATTAATATGGAACGTTTTTAATCAATAAGAACGGGACATTTCAGTTGGTATCAGAGCGTTGGACTTAGAGAACCAGAATTTTGCATTAGTGTGTCTTATCGAGTTTGTTAGGATGCATTAGTGAGTCTGGACTTCGACCGTGTTTACTTGAAAAATGATTGCTTAACAAATTTTGTTGGAAACTATATATTTTTAACATGTGAATATTATGTGATATATTAATCTCTTAACGCGTTTGATATTATGTGATAGATGTCTACCTCTAGAACAAGTCCCATTGACTCACCTAATAATAATGAAGAGTCAAATGTAAATTGGAATGATTTGTGGACTGATTCACAAGTTCCCGAAGAGGAACCGGAAGAAGAGTCGGAACCGGAAGAAGAATCGAAACCGGAAGAAGAATCGGAACTGGATGAAGAAATAGAACCGGTGGGGGAAATAATAAAACGGTTAAGTAAAAGAAAATCCTCAACCAACCAACCAAGGTTAATTATGGTCAATGGTGTTTCCGCCAAGGAAGCAAAATATTGGGAGGATTACCAATTCTCCGATGAATCGGATTCCGACGAGAATTCCGATGATGTTATAGAAATTACCCCAACTGAATTTAAAAAGGCAAAAGAAAATAATAAGGGAAAGGGCATAAAAATAGAGAAATCTAATTCCAACCCCGATGAACTTTATATGTATCGTCTGAAATGTCCCGTTCTTATTGATTAAAAACGTTCCATATTAATTGATTTCGTTGCGAGGTTTTGACCTCTATATGAGACGTTTTTCAAAGACTGCATTCATTTTAAAACAAACCATAACCTTTATTTCATCAATAAAGGTTTAAAAAGCTTTACGTAGATTATCAAATAATGATAATCTAAAATATCCTGTTTACACACGACCATTACATAATGGTTTACAATACAAATATGTTACAACAAAATAAGTTTCTTGAATGCAGTTTTTACATAATATCATACAAGCATGGACTCCAAATCTCGTCCTTATTTAAGTATGCGACAGCGGAAGCTCTTAATAATCACCTGAGAATAAACATGCTTAAAACGTCAACAAAAATGTTGGTGAGTTATAGGTTTAACCTATATATATCAAATCATAATAATAGACCACAAGATTTCATATTTCAATACACATCCCATACATAGAGATAAAAATCATTCATATGGTGAACACCTGGTAACCGACATTAACAAGATGCATATATAAGAATATCCCCATCATTCCGGGACACCCTTCGGATATGATATAAATTTCGAAGTACTAAAGCATCCGGTACTTTGGATGGGGCTTGTTGGGCCCGATAGATCTATCTTTAGGATTCGCGTCAATTAGGGTGTCTGTTCCCTAATTCTTAGATTACCAGACTTAATAAAAAGGGGCATATTCGATTTCGATAATTCAACCATAGAATGTAGTTTCACGTACTTGTGTCTATTTTGTAAATCATTTTTAAAACCTGCATGTATTCTCATCCCAAAAATATTAGATTTTAAAAGTGGGACTATAACTCACTTTCACAGATTTTTACTTCGTCGGGAAGTAAGACTTGGCCACTGGTTGATTCACGAACCTATAACAATATATACATATATATCAAAGTATGTTCAAAATATATTTACAACACTTTTAATATATTTTGATATTTTAAGTTTATTAAGTCAGCTGTCCTCGTTAGTAACCTACAACTAGTTGTCCACAGTTAGATGTATAGAAATAAATCGATAAATATTATCTTGAATCAATCCACGACCCAGTGTATACGTATCTCAGTATTGATCACAACTCAAACTATATATATTTTGGAATCAACCTCAACCCTGTATAGCTAACTCCAACATTCACATATAGAGTGTCTATGGTTGTTCCGAAATATATATAGATGTGTCGACATGATAGGTCGAAACATTGTATACGTGTCTATGGTATCTCAAGATTACATAATATACAATACAAGTTGATTAAGTTATGGTAGGAATAGATTTGTTACCAATTTTCACGTAGCTAAAATGAGAAAAATTATCCAATCTTGTTTTACCCATAACTTCTTCATTTTAAATCCGTTTTGAGTGAATCAAATTGCTATGATTTCATATTGAACTCTATTTTATGAATCTAAATAGAAAAAGTATAGGTTTATAGTCGAAAAAATAAGTTACAAGTCATTTTTGTAAAGGTAGTCATTTCAGTCGAAAGAACGACGTCTAGATGACCATTTTAGAAAACATACTTCCACTTTGAGTTTAACCATAATTTTTGGATATAGTTTTTTTGTTAATAATAAAAATCATTTTCTCAGAATAACAACTTTTAAATCAAAGTTTATCATAGTTTTTAATTAACTAACCCAAAACAGCCCGCGGTGTTACTACGACGGCGTAAATCCGGTTTTACGGTGTTTTTCGTGTTTCCAGGTTTTAAATCATTAAGTTAGCATATCATATAGATATAGAACATGTGTTTAGTTGATTTTAAAAGTCAAGTTTGAAGGATTAACTTTTGTTTGCGAACAAGTTTAGAATTAACTAAACTATGTTCTAGTGATTACAAGTTTAAACCTTCGAATAAGATAGCTTTATATGTATGAATCGAATGATGTTATGAACATCATTACTACCTTAAGTTCCTTGGATAAACCTACTGGAAAAGAGAAAAATGGATCTAGCTTCAATGGATCCTTGGATGGCTCGAAGTTCTTGAAGCAGAATCATGACACGAAAACAAGTTCAAGTAAGATCATCACTTGAAATAAGATTGTTATAGTTATAGAAATTGAACCAAAGTTTGAATATGATTATTACCTTGTATTAGAATGATAACCTACTGTAAGAAACAAAGATTTCTTGAGGTTGGATGATCACCTTACAAGATTGGAAGTGAGCTAGCAAACTTGAAAGTATTCTTGATTTTATGAAACTAGAACTTTTGGAATTTATGAAGAACACTTAGAACTTGAAGATAGAACTTGAGAGAGATCAATTAGATGAAGAAAATTGAAGAATGAAAGTGTTTGTAGGTGTTTTTGGTCGTTGGTGTATGGATTAGATATAAAGGATATGTAATTTTGTTTTCATGTAAATAAGTCATGAATGATTACTCATATTTTTGTAATTTTATGAGATATTTCATGCTAGTTGCTAAATGATGGTTCCCACATGTGTTAGGTGAATCACATGGGCTGCTAAGAGCTGATAATTGGAGTGTATATACCAATAGTACATACATCTAAAAGCTGTGTATTGTACGAGCACGAATACGGGTGCATACGAGTAGAATTGTTGATGAAACTGAACGAGGATGTAATTGTAAGCATTTTTGTTAATTAGAAGTATTTTGATAAGTGTATTGAAGTCTTTCAAAAGTGTATAAATACATATTAAAACACTACATGTATATACATTTTAACTGAGTCGTTAAGTCATCGTTAGTCGTTACATGTAAGTGTTGTTTTGAAACCTTTAGGTTAACGATCTTGTTAAATGTTGTTAACCCAATGTTTATAATATCAAATGAGATTTTAAATTATTATATTATCATGTATGAATATCTCTTAATATGATATATATACATTAAATGTCTTTACAACGATAATCGTTACATATATGTCTCGTTTAAAAATCATTAAGTTAGTAGTCTTGTTTTTACATATGTAGTTCATTGTTAATATACTTAATGATATGTTTACTTATCATAGTATCATGTTAACTATATATATATCCATATATATGTCATCATATAGTTTTACAAGTTTTAACGTTCGTGAATCACCGGTCAACTTGGGTGGTCAATTGTCTATATGAAACATATTTCAATTAATCAAGTCTTAACAAGTTTGATTGCTTAACATGTTGGAAACATTTAATCATGTAAATATCAATCTCAATTAATATATATAAACATGGAAAAGTTCGGGTCACTACAGTACCTACCCGTTAAATAAATTTCGTCCCGAAATTTTAGGCTGTTGAAGGTGTTGACGAATCTTCTGGAAATAGATGCGGGTATTTCTTCTTCATCTGATCTTCACGCTCCCAGGTGAACTCGGGTCCTCTACAAGCATTCCATCGAACCTTAACAATTGGTATCTTGTTTTGCTTAAGTCTTTTAACCTCATGATCCATTATTTCGACGGGTTCTTCGATGAATTGAAGTTTTTCGTTGATTTGGATTTCATCTAACGGAATAGTGAGATCTTCTTTAGCAAAACATTTCTTCAAATTCGAGACGTGGAAAGTGTTATGTACAGCCGCGAGTTGTTGAGGTAACTCTAGTCGGTAAGCTACTGGTCCGACACGATCAATAATCTTGAATGGTCCAATATACCTTGGATTTAATTTCCCTCGTTTACCAAATCGAACAACGCCTTTCCAAGGTGCAACTTTTTAGCATGACCATCTCTCCAATTTCAAATTCTATATCTTTTCTTTTAATGTCAGCGTAGCTCTTTTGTCGACTTTGGGCGGTTTTCAACCGTTGTTGAATTTGGATGATCTTCTCGGTAGTTTCTTGTATAATCTCCGGACCCGTAATCTGTCTATCCCCCACTTCACTCCAACAAATCGGAGACCTGCACTTTCTACCATAAAGTGCTTCAAACGGCGCCATCTCAATGCTTGAATGGTAGCTGTTGTTGTAGGAAAATTCTGCTAACGGTAGATGTCGATCCCAACTGTTTCCGAAATCAATAACACATGCTCGTAGCATGTCTTCAAGCGTTTGTATCGTTCTTTCGCTCTGCCCATCAGTTTGTGGATGATAGGCAGTACTCATGTCTAGACGAGTTCCTAATGCTTGCTGTAATGTCTGCCAGAATCTTGAAATAAATCTGCCATCCCTATCAGAGATAATAGAGATTGGTATTCCATGTCTGGAGACGACTTCCTTCAAATACAGTCGTGCTAACTTCTCCATCTTGTCATCTTCTCTTATTGGCAGGAAGTGTGCTGATTTGGTGAGACGATCAACTATTACCCAAATAGTATCAAAACCACTTGCAGTCCTTGGCAATTTAGTGATGAAATCCATGGTAATGTTTTCCCATTTCCATTCCGGGATTTCGGGTTGTTGAAGTAGACCTGATGGTTTCTGATGCTCAGCTTTAACCTTAGAACACATCAAACATTCTCCTACGTATTTAGCAACATCGGCTTTCATACCCGGCCACCAAAAATGTTTCTTGAGATCCTTGTACATCTTCCCCGTTCCAGGATGTATTGAGTATCTGGTTTTATGAGCTTCTCTAAGTACCATTTCTCTCATATCTCCAAATTTTGGTACCCAAATCCTTTCAGCCCTATACCGGGTTCCGTCTTCCCGAATATTAAGATGCTTCTCCGATCCTTTGGGTATTTCATCCTTTAAATTTCCCTCTTTTAAAACTCCTTGTTGCGCCTCCTTTATTTGAGTAGTAAGGTTATTATGAATCATTATATTCATAGATTTTACTCGAATGGGTTCTCTGTCCTTCCTGCTCAAGGCATCGGCTACCACATTTGCCTTCCCCGGGTGGTAACGAATCTCAAAGTCGTAATCATTCAACAATTCAATCCACCTACCCTGCCTCATATTCAGTTGTTTCTGATTAAATATGTGTTGAAGACTTTTGTGGTCGGTATATATAATACTTTTGACCCCATATAAGTAGTGCCTCCAAGTCTTTAATGCAAAAACAACCGCGCCTAATTCCAAATCATGCGTCGTATAATTTTGTTCGTGAATCTTCAATTGTCTAGACGCATAAGTAATCACCTTCGTTCGTTGCATTAATACACAACCGAGACCTTGCTTTGATGCGTCACAATAAATCACAAAATCATCATTCCCTTCAGGCAATGACAATATAGGTGCCGTAGTTAGCTTTTTCTTCAATAACTGAAACGCTTTCTCTTGTTCATCATTCCATTCAAATTTCTTCCCTTTATGCGTTAATGCAGTCAAGGGTTTTGCTATTCTGGAAAAGTCTTGGATGAACCTTCTGTAGTAACCAGCTAGTCCTAAAAACTGGCGTATGTGTTTCGGAGTTTTCGGGGTTTCCCACTTTTCAACAGTTTCTATCTTTGCCGGATCCACCTTAATACCTTCTTTGTTCACTATGTGACCGAGGAATTGAACTTCTTCCAACCAAAATGCACACTTTGAAAACTTAGCGTACAATTCTTCCTTCCTCAATACTTCTAACACCTTTCTCAAATGTTCACCGTGTTCTTGGTCATTCTTTGAGTAAATAAGTATGTCATCAATGAAAACAATGACAAACTTGTCAAGGTATGGTCCACACACTCGGTTAATAAGGTCCATGAACACAGCTGGTGCATTAGTTAAACCAAACGGCATGACCATAAACTCGTAATGACCGTAACGTGTTCTGAAAGCAGTCTTTGGAATATCATCTTCTTTCACCCGCATTTGATGATACCCGGAACGTAAGTCAATCTTTGAATAAACAGACGAGCCTTGTAGTTGATCAAATAAGTCGTCGATTCTCGGTAGTGGGTAGCGGTTCTTGATGGTAAGTTTGTTCAACTCTCGGTAGTCGATACACAACCTGAATGTACCATCTTTCTTCTTGACAAACAAAACAGGAGCTCCCCACGGTGATGTGCTTGGTCGAATGAAACCACGCTCTAAAAGTTCTTGTAATTGGCTTTGCAGTTCTTTCATCTCGCTGGGTCCGAGTCTGTAAGGAGCACGAGCTATTGGTGCAGCTCCTGGTACAAGATCTATTTGAAATTCAACGGATCGATGTGGGGGTAATCCCGGTAATTCTTTCGGAAATACATCGGGAAATTCTTTTGCAATGGGAACATCATTGATGCTCTTTTCTTCAGTTTGTACTTTCTCGACGTGTGCTAGAACAGCATAGCAACCTTTTCTTATTAGTTTTTGTGCCTTCAAATTACTAATAAGATGTAGCTTCGTGTTGCCCTTTTCTCCGTACACCATTAAGGGTTTTCCTTTTTCTCGTATAATGCGAATTGCATTTTTGTAACAGACGATCTCTGCTTTCACTTCTTTCAACCAGTCCATATCGATTATCACATCAAAACTCCCTAACTCTACTGGTATCAAATCAATCTTAAATGTTTCGCTAACCAGTTTAATTTCTCGATTCTGACATATATTATCTGCTGAAATTAATTTACCATTTGCTAATTCGAGTAAAAATTTACTATCCAAAGGCGTCAATGGGCAACTTAATTTAGCACAAAAATCTCTACTCATATAGCTTCTATCCGCACCCGAATCAAATAAAACGTAAGCAGATTTATTGTCAATAAGAAACGTACCCGTAACAAGCTCCGGGTCTTCCTGTGCCTCTGCCGCATTAATATTGAAAACTCTTCCGCGGCCTTGTCCATTCGTGTTCTCCTGGTTCGGGCAATTTCTAATAATGTGGCCCGGTTTTCCACATTTATAACAAACTACATTGGCATAGCTTGCTCCGACACTACTTGATCCGCCATTACTCGTTCCGACACCATTTGTTCCTTTCGTTCTATTAACCCCTGGTCCGTAGACCTCACACTTCGCCGCGCTATGACCATTTCTTTTACACTTGTTGCAAAATTTGGTGCAGAACCCCGAGTGATACTTTTCACACCTTTGGCATAGCTGCTTCTGATTGTTGTTGTTGTTGTTGTTGCGGTTATTATTGTTGTTGGAATGATTGTTGTAGTTGCTGTTGTTGTTGTTGTTGTTGTTGTTGTTGTTGTTGTTGTATTGGTGATTCTTATCACCATTTTCCTCCCACTTTCTTTTGACTTGCTTCACATTGGCCTCTTCAGCAGTCTGTTCTTTAATTCTTTCTTCAATCTGGTTCACTAGTTTGTGAGCCATTCTACATGCCTGTTGTATGGAGGCGGGCTCGTGTGAACTTATATCTTCTTGGATTCTTTCCGGTAATCCTTTCACAAACGCGTCGATCTTCTCTTCCTCATCTTCGAATGCTCCCGGAAACAATAGGCACAATTCTGTGAATCGTCTTTCGTACGTGGTAATATCAAATCCTTGGGTTCGTAACCCTCTAAGTTCTGTCTTGAGCTTATTGACCTCGGTTCTGGGACGGTACTTCTCGTTCATCAAGTGCTTGAATGCTGACCACGGTAGTGCGTACGCATCGTCTTGTCCCACTTGCTCTAGATAGGTATTCCACCATGTTAACGCAGAACCTGTGAAGGTATGCGTAGCGTACTTCACTTTGTCCTCTTCAGTACACTTACTTATGGCAAACACCGATTCGACCTTCTCGGTCCACCGTTTCAATCCGATCGGTCCTTCGGTTCCATCAAATTCCAAAGGTTTGCAGGCAGTGAATTCTTTGTAGGTGCATCCTACACGATTTCATGTACTGCTAGATCCAAGGTTATTGTTGGTATGTAGCGCAGCCTGTACTGCGGCTATGTTTGAAGCAAGAAAGGCACGAAATTCCTCTTGGCTCATATTCAAGGTGTGTCGAGTAGTCGGTGCCATTTCCTTCAAAATAGTCAAATGAACAAGTTAATCATACACAATATTAAGAGTAGTCAATAGTATTTCGTAGCATAATATGAACTCATTTATAAAAGCTTTTTCTTCATATTAGCGTTTTATAAGTTTAAATTCGGGTAGTACCTACCCGTTAAGTTCATACTTAGTAGCTAATATACAATTCAACTACTACAATTCTATATGAAAAACTGATTATAATAATATTTCGCGTTCAAACTTTTACACAATATTTTACAAACTTACAATACCGCTTATTTTACATATAGCATGAAATATAGCACACAATAATTTTGATACAAGATGGTTGTGAAGATAATTCTAGCTAGTACACAAGTCGTTCAGCAAAGGCAATAAAGACACGTAATTCATACATCCAGAAACAAGTCATGCATTCTGGTTTTACTAGGATTACTTCCCATCCTTGGTCTTGTGGAACATAACCGTTATGGCCGTTGATAAGACAGCGTGTTGTAACATCGTCAAAGGGACGAGGGTTACGTAATGTCCAACAGTCCCGTAACAATCTAAAAACCTCATTTCTTACCCCAATTACCGACTCCGTCACTTTTGGAAACGTTTTGTTTAATAGTTGTAGCCCGATGTTCTTGTTCTCACTTTGGTGAGAAGCGAACATTACTAATCCGTAAGCATAACATGCTTCTTTATGTTTCATGTTAGCCGCTTTTTCTAAATCACGAAGTCCAATATTCGGATATATTGAGTCAAAATAATTTCTTAACCCGTTGCGTAAAATAGCATTTGGGTTCCCCGCAATATATGCGTCAAAGTAAACACATCGTAACTTACGGGTTTCCCAATGTGATATCCCCCATCTTTCAAACGAAAGTCTCTTATAAACCAAGACATTCTTGGAACGTTCTTCGAATGTCTTACAAACTGATCTCGCCTTAAATAGTTGTGCCGAGGAATTCTTGCCGACTCTAGACAAGATTTCATCAATCATGTCTCCGGGTAGGTCTCTTAAAATATTGGGTTGTCTATCCATTTTGTGTTTTTAAACTGTAAAATAGACAAGAGTTAGATTCATAAAAAAAAATACTTATTAATACAAGCAATTTTTACATATATCATAAAGCATAAGAACACTATATTACATATATTACACCACACGAATACAACTATCTTATTCCGACTCGCTCGTTTCTTCTTCTTCGGTTTTGGTTCGTTTTGCCAAGTTTCTAGGGATATATGATGTTCCCCTAATACGAGCCGTCGTTGTCCACATTGGTTTAGAAAAACCTGGTGGTTTAGAGGTTCCCAGGTCATTGTTACAACTTAAGGACTTCGGGGGTTGACGATACATATAAAGTTCATCGGGGTTAGAATTAGATTTCTCTATTTTTATGCCCTTTCCCTTATTATTTTCTTTTGCCTTTTTAAATTCAGTTGGGGTAATTTCTATAACATCATCGGAATTCTCGTCGGAATCCGATTCATCGGAGAATTGGTAATCCTCCCAATATTTTGCTTCCTTGGCGGAAACACCATTGACCATAATTAACCTTGGTCGGTTGGTTGAGGATTCTCTTTTACTTAACCGTTTTATTATTTCCCCCACCGGTTCTATTTCTTCTTCCGGTTCCGATTCTTCTTCCGGTTCCGATTCTTCTTCCGGTTCCGACTCCTCTTCCGGTTCATCTTCGGGAACTTGTGAATCAGTCCACGAATCATTCCAATTTACATTTAACTCTTCATTATTATTAGGTGAGTCAATGGGACTTGTTCTAGAGGTAGACATCTATCACATAATATCAAACACGTTAAGAGATTAATATATCACATAATATTCATATGTTAAAAATATATAGTTTCCAACAAAAATGTTAAGCAATCATTTTTAAAGAAAACACGGTCGAAGTCCAGACTCACTAATGCATCCTAACAAACTCGATAAGACACACTAATGCAAATTTTCTGGTTCTCTAAGACCAACGCTCGGATACCAACTGAAATGTCCCGTTCTTATTGATTAAAAACGTTCCATATTAATTGATTTCGTTGCGAGGTTTTGACCTCTATATGAGACGTTTTTCAAAGACTGCATTCATTTTAAAACAAACCATAACCTTTATTTCATCAATAAAGGTTTAAAAAGCTTTACGTAGATTATCAAATAATGATAATCTAAAATATCCTGTTTACACACGACCATTACATAATTGTTTACAATACAAATATGTTACAACAAAATAAGTTTCTTGAATGCAGTTTTTACATAATATCATACAAGCATGGACTCCAAATCTCGTCCTTATTTAAGTATGCGACAGCGGAAGCTCTTAATAATCACCTGAGAATAAACATGCTTAAAACGTCAACAAAAATGTTGGTGAGTTATAGGTTTAACCTATATATATCAAATCATAATAATAGACCACAAGATTTCATATTTCAATACACATCCCATACATAGAGATAAAAATCATTCATATGGTGAACACCTGGTAACCGACATTAACAAGATGCATATATAAGAATATCCCCATCATTCCGGGACACCCTTCGGATATGATATAAATTTCGAAGTACTAAAGCATCCGGTACTTTGGATGGGGCTTGTTGGGCCCGATAGATCTATCTTTAGGATTCGCGTCAATTAGGGTGTCTGTTCCCTAATTCTTAGATTACCAGACTTAATAAAAAGGGGCATATTCGATTTCGATAATTCAAACATAGAATGTAGTTTCACGTACTTGTGTCTATTTTGTAAATCATTTTTAAAACCTGCATGTATTCTCATCTCAAAAATATTAGATTTTAAAAGTGGGACTATAACTCACTTTCACAGATTTTTACTTCGTCGGGAAGTAAGACTTGGCCACTGGTTGATTCACGAACCTATAACAATATATACATATATATCAAAGTATGTTCAAAATATATTTACAACACTTTTAATATATTTTGATATTTTAAGTTTATTAAGTCAGCTGTCCTCGTTAGTAACCTACAACTAGTTGTCCACAGTTAGATGTATAGAAATAAATCGATAAATATTATCTTGAATCAATCCACGACCCAGTGTATACGTATCTCAGTATTGATCACAACTCAAACTATATATATTTTGGAATCAACCTCAACCCTGTATAGCTAACTCCAACATTCACATATAGAGTGTCTATGGTTGTTCCGAAATATATATAGATGTGTCGACATGATAGGTCGAAACATTGTATACGTGTCTATGGTATCTCAAGATTACATAATATACAATACAAGTTGATTAAGTTATGGTAGGAATAGATTTGTTACCAATTTTCACGTAGCTAAAATGAGAAAAATTATCCAATCTTGTTTTACCCATAACTTCTTCATTTTAAATCCGTTTTGAGTGAATCAAATTGCTATGATTTCATATTGAACTCTATTTTATGAATCTAAATAGAAAAAGTATAGGTTTATAGTCGAAAAAATAAGTTACAAGTCATTTTTGTAAAGGTAGTCATTTCAGTCGAAAGAACGACGTCTAGATGACCATTTTAGAAAACATACTTCCACTTTGAGTTTAACCATAATTTTTGGATATAGTTTTTTTGTTAATAATAAAAATCATTTTCTCAGAATAACAACTTTTAAATCAAAGTTTATCATAGTTTTTAATTAACTAACCCAAAACAGCCCGCGGTGTTACTACGACGGCGTAAATCCGGTTTTACGGTGTTTTTCGTGTTTCCAGGTTTTAAATCATTAAGTTAGCATATCATATAGATATAGAACATGTGTTTAGTTGATTTTAAAAGTCAAGTTAGAAGGATTAACTTTTGTTTGCGAACAAGTTTAGAATTAACTAAACTATGTTCTAGTGATTACAAGTTTAAACCTTCGAATAAGATAGCTTTATATGTATGAATCGAATGATGTTATGAACATCATTACTACCTTAAGTTCCTTGGATAAACCTACTGGAAAAGAGAAAAATGGATCTAGCTTCAATGGATCCTTGGATGGCTCGAAGTTCTTGAAGCAGAATCATGACACGAAAACAAGTTCAAGTAAGATCATTGTTGGGATTTAACAAGTTTGATAAGTCTTAAAACCTTTTAAGAATCATAATATTCGGAAGCGTGTAATTACCAATTAAACTTGTTTATCTTTAAACCATTTTAAAGTTAAACCCCATGGATCAAATTGTGAAATAATGCTTACTAATTAACAAGAAAGGAAGAGTGTTTTATACCTCCTTAAACTAAGTTTAAGGGCTGAAAATTGCTTGAATGATGATGAGGAAGATGATGAGACAAAGTACCAACACACCCTTGTATTGGCTAGACTTTAATCACCTTGATAACTAGCTTCAAACCCACTTTCTTTGAACCCAAAAACTGGACAGCAACTTGCAAAAGATGGTGATGAATGGAGTCTCAAAACTATGAAACCTCAAGAGATAATACCCCAAACTTTTACCCAACACCTAATGCTATGGTTAGGATTTATTGACACTTAATTTTAACTTGAAAATGGACTTGAAAAACCTTCTCCTAACAGCCAAATATTTCGGCCAGAATAGAGAGAAAAAGGAGCAGAATTTTCAAGCTAGTTCTATGTGTGTTTTCATGCAAGTCTTAGTCAAAATGCCTTGGTATACTTCATATCATGACCTTGAAAGTTGAAGCCTCAAAAATACCAAAGGAATAAGCATGTGAGGGCATTTCTTGGGGCTACAAAATCTGCCCACACTAACCCATTATTTTATACAAGATACAATTTTTATAAAACTTGTATAAACTTTTATAAAACTTGTATATGTATTTGTTACTTGCAATAATTTTATAAACCATTTTATAAAATATAACACAACATAATTATTTAAACCTATAAATAATTAAATATAAATTATCCAAATAATTTATCTCAAGTGATGATATTTTAGAAAACCGATTTTCTAAAGTTCAAGTGTCGCGTATTTATTTAACGACCCAATCGTTAAGATTAAATACATATAAGGTGTTGGTAAGCTTGTTATTGGGTATGACCCGACTTGGATCATAACATGTTAGCCACATTAATTTAATATGTCTCTCGGGCATACGAAATACTTTCAATCTCCCACTTGCACGAGAAACATAAGAAATTAATGCAAGTGATGGATACCACCTAACGACCGTCCATCACCCCCAATATGTTATGACTTTGTGCCATTCAATAACATCATCCTTTTCGAGTTCCCATCTCGAATATGATTAGGTGATTCTTTCATTTTATCCTTTCGTCCTAGATGTCATGTCAAATCCAAGAGATACAGAGTGACCACTCTCTTATAGATTTAACTTTATCAGGCCTTAGACATCTGACTCTCAACGAATAAGAGGGACAAATTCCATCTTGACTACATACGTCCTAGATACACACTTTGTATTATACCTGAGCTCTTCCTTATGTACTACCATATTTCAGAATAGCGAAGGAAAGAATCAAGGCATAATACTCGGTGAATATCAGGACCCAATATGTATCTCAGGTCAGAGGATACAATGATATTCGCCTTTACTCAAGATTACATGTGATCAACCACAAAGGCTCCATACAGTAAATCTTGAGAGCGGGTCTTCCAATATTTGTATCCCACAAATATCTATGAACCTTGGTAGCAACCTTGCCCTACATTCAACCTGAATGTATACCAATCCAAGTTCATAATAGTCTAAACCTCACACTTGTTCCCACAAATGTGATCGACTACGGAAATTTAGAATAATTGCTTATTCATGGATGAAATATGCAAAATAGGGACTTAACTCAAATAAATTAACACCATAGTTATATTAATGAGTTTGAATAATTTCGTTCCGGTACAATGCTTAAAATAGATCATATCCAATCACTAGAATATCGAAGCCCTAATGCACAAACATGTCCCTCATGTTTTGGCCCATGTAAAAGCTTCGTGAGTGGATCCGCAACATTATGATCTGTATGAACTTTGCGAATACATATCTTTCCTTTTTCAACTTCATCCCTTATGTAGTTGAATCTCCGCTCAATGTGACGAGTCTTTTGATGGGCACGAGGTTCCTTGATTTGAGCAATCGCACCCTCGTTGTCACAAAAGATCTCAAGAGGGTCCTGAATGGAAGGGACCACTCCTAAGTCGTCGATGAATTTCTTCATCCATGCAGCTTCCTGAGCTGCCAGTGAGGCGGCAATGTACTCCGACTCTGTAGTGGATAACGCAACAACCTCCTGTTTCGAACTCTTCCAAGAGACCGCACCACCATTTAACATGAAGACATAACCGGATTGTGATCGAGAGTCATCTCGATCAGTTTGGAAACTCGCATCCACGTAACCTTTTACAACGAGTTCCTCCTCACCAGACCCATATATTAGAAACATATCCTTAGTCCTCCTAAGGTATTTCAATATACTTTTAACAGCAATCCAATGACTGTTTCCTGGGTTATTCTGGTATCTACTTGTCAAGCTTAGAGCGCATGACACATCCGGTCTAGTACATATCATTGCATACATGATAGACCCAATAGCAGATGCGTATGGGACTTTCTTCATTTTCTCTTGTTCATCTTTCGTGGTGGGACACTGAGATGAACTGAGACTGGTTCCTCTTTGAATAGGTACCAAACCTTTCTTAGAGTTTTCCATCTTGAACCTTTTCAAGATTTTATCAATGTATGTACTTTGACTTAAACCTATCAATCTCTTGGATCTATTCCTATAGATCCCTATCCCCAATATGTATTGTGCATCTCCAAGATCCTTAATGGAGAAGCAACTCCTTAGCCAAGTTTTGACTCCTTGCATTGTGGTAATATCATTCCCAAATAATAATATATCATCCACATATAGTACAAGGAATATGATAGTGCTCCCACTAGCTTTCTTATATACACAAGCTTCATCACCATTTTTAATGAAGCCAAATTTCTCGGCTTCCTCATTAAAACGATGATTCCACATTCTAGATGCTTGTTTCAATCCGTAGATTGACTTCTTTAACTTGCATACCCTTTTAGGATATTTTGGATCAACAAAACCTTCAGGCTGGACCATATAGACATCTTCCATAAGATATCCATTTAGGAAAGCGGTTTTGACATCCATTTGCCATATTTCATAGTCGTAGTGAGCAGCAATGGCAAATAATATCCTAATAGACTTTAGCATTGCCACTGGCGAGAAAGTTTCATCATAATCAACCCCTTGAGTTTGAGTGAAACCTTTTGCTACAAGTCTAGCTTTATATGTATCCAAGTTTCCATGTATGTCGGTTTTCTTCTTGAAAAGCCATTTGCAATCAACTAGCTTAGAGCTAGGAGGTTGCTCAACAAGTTCCCACACTTGGTTTTCATACATGGATTGCATCTCGGCGTCCATGGCATCCTGCCATTTATCTTTATCAATCCTTGATAAAGCATCTTGGTAGTTTGTCGGTTCATCCAAATCAACCGTATAACAACCATCTATGAGAAACCCATATCTCTCAGGAGGACTGCTAATCCTACCAGATCTACGAATGTCTTGTGTATTTTGATCATCCATTTGATCACTATCAACATTTTCATGTTGAGTGCTAGTGTTAACCAATTGTGTATCATCTACTTGATCTTGAACCTCTTCAAGATCTATCTTCCTTTCACTATTTCCTTCCATTAGGAACTTAGTTTCAAGGAATTCCGCCTTCCGAGCAACAAATACATTCTGCTCGGATGGATCATAGAAATAGTATCCCATATCATCCTTGGGATATCCTATGAAGATACACTTCGTGGATCGAGCATTCAACTTATTAGGGACGTAACGCTTAGGATAAGCTTCACATCCCCATACCTTTAAGTATGATAGAGATGGGGTTTTACCAAACCACATCTCGTGAGGAGTTCGTTCCACTTTCTTGGTTGGGGCCATATTTAAAATACGAGCCGCGGAGCTTAGACAATAACCCCAAAATGATAGAGGCAACGAGCTTCTTGCCATCATAGATCGAACCATATCCATTAGGGTTCGGTTCCTCCTTTCGGAAACTCCATTAAGTTGGGGTGTTCCAGGTGGAGTAAGTTGTGAGATAATCCCACAACTCCTAAGATGATCTTGGAAAGCATCGCTCAGGTATTCACCTCCTCTATCGGTACGAAGTACCTTAATTGTCTTGTTGAGTTGATTTTGTACTTCGTTTTGATATTCTTTGAATGCTTCAAACGTTTCGTCCTTGTGTCTTAATAAATAGACATATCCGAAACGACTAAAGTCATCAATGAAAGTAACAAAGTATCTTTCACCATTCCTAGTCATGGGTTTAAAGGGTCCACATACATCCGAATGTATTAATCCCAATAAATCTTTAGCCCTTTCATAAGTCCCTTTGAAAGGTGCTTTAGTCATCTTGCCTTGTAAACAAGATTCACATACATCAAACGAATCCATTTCATTTGATTTCAAAAGTCCATCCTTTTGAAGTGTATGCATTCGGTTCTTGTTTATGTGACCAAGGCGACAATGCCATAAATAGGAATCACTCAAATCCCTTTTGAGTTTCTTGGTGCTTGTATGGTACATTGAGCTACTAGATGATGTGTCATCATGAACCAATTCATAAATTCCATTTGAAGGTGAAGCCTTGAAATAGAATACATTATCCAAATAAATATGGATATCATCATTAACAAAATTAAGATAAAAACCACATTGTTTCAAACGGGAAATGGAAATAATGTTTCGACATAAATCGGGTGCATACAAAACATCTTTCAAAATAAGTTCCAAACCACTTGGAAGCTTTAACACAAAGTCTCCTTGAGCCTTCACTTGCACTTTGGCTCCATTACCCATGTAGAGACTTGATGTTCCCGTTTGCTTGCTACTTCTTTTGAACCCCTGCAATGAATTGCAAATGTGAGTTCCACATCCAGTGTCTAATACCCATGTATTAGAAGAAGTAATACTAAGCTCTATATATACCATATATATATTACCTGAGGTTTGCCCTGCATCCCTCTTGTCCTTCAACTCCTTAAGATAGACCGGACAGTTTCGTTTCCAATGACCCATTTCACCGCAACCGAAACATGGGTCTTCCTTTGGGTTTGCCTTCTCGGCTACCTTTTGCTTCTTAGCTTTGTTCTTGGTTGGGGTAACCATCTTCCCCTTCCCTTTGCCTTGATGGGCGGGTCCTTTCCTCTTAGCCACCTTTGGCTTAGAGGTGTTACCTTTGGATCCACCTTGATCGATTGCTAACACGGGTAAAGCCCTTTTACCCATGCTAGTTTCCGCCGTTCTAAGCATACCGTGAAGCTCACCTATGCTCTTATCCATCCCATTCATATTGTAATTAATTACAAATTGATCAAACCTTTTTGATAGGGAGTTAAGGATAAGATCGGTGGCTAACTCATTAGATATGTTTAGGTTAAGACGGTTAGCACGATCGATAAGGCTTTTCATCTTAAGTACATAAGATGAAACCGATTGGGTATCGTCCATACGACAAGCATGTAGCGCCCGAACCGTTTCGAAGCGTTCGACACGCGCTTGTTGGAGGAACATCTCCTTCAATTGCGTTATCATGTCGTATGCACTATGATGCTCGAAATCCTTTTGGAGTTCGGGTATCATAGTCCCAAGCATTAAGCATGAGACTTGAAGGGAGTCGTGGCAATACTTATCGTAAGAGGCCATTGCCTCCACATCATTCTCATCCGGTTGATCGGGAATGGGGTCCTCAAGCACATACATTTTATCCTCTTGTTTGAGGACAATCCGAAGATTGCGGAACCAATCCATAAAGTTTGTATGGTTGAGTTTGTCTTTCTCTAAGAGAGACCTTAATGATAGGTGGTTCAGGTTAAGTGGTGCGTTTGGAATGTTGTTGTTGTTATTTGCGGCCATCTACAAAATTAACAAAGTTCGTTTAAGTATTGATTTTAATTTAACATTCAATACCCTTTTAAAATTTTAATTGACTTATTAAATATTGGAATCCAACGGTAAATCAAATTTCGGTTAGGTGACCTTTATCCCGTTATTTGATTTAGCTAGGTAGTCATTATATGACAATTGCAATCCTTTTGCAACTTCTAAGTTATGGGATCATGCAATCCTTTTGCATGGCATATTTATCCCATCAACGCCTTTTTGTTCCTCATGCTTCGGTGACCCTAAGTTCATGATTCCCAAATCAAGTCGTCCCACTTGTGTAAACATGTAAATTCAACATACAAGTGGTTAGGTGACCTTTATCCCACAAGTGTGCGAAATTTACCTTATTGATATTAGTCCGCTCATGACGGTTAGGTGACCTTTATCCCGTCAAGAGTTTCTTAATATGTCTAAGTGTTTTCACAAAAGGATGGCGTTAAACTTGTTTAGCTTGTTTGTTAAAGGGATTTTGAGTTTTCGTTATTTCTAGTTTAGGAAAACTATTGCACCATACACCAACATGCATTTAGTGTATGGTTTATTTGAAAATCCATTTTCATGTTTTGTAATTAAGCCAATTACTTGATATAAACCATTTTATATGTATGATCCTTATCATGTTCTTAATAACCATTTATTAAGGTTCTCGGTTGCCTTTTAAATTTAACCATTTAAATTGCCGTTTTGCATGTACTTAGCACGTCTAATTTAACCAATTAAAATGTCGTTTTGTTAGTTGTTATCTTGTGATTAATTGTATCAACCAAAAATACAAAACAATAATCATACAAACAACCACATATGCAAAATAAGTATGTTCACAATCTAGCCATTTTGGTGGACATTTGTTTAGCCGAAAACAAATGTCACCGGGTAAGGGTTAATCATACAAAGTAGGAGATTACAATCTCCCACTTAACCTTGCATCCATATGCTCCTTGTGTTCTTGAAGTCTTCATGATCTTGTTCTTCATTTTTACAAAATATGTATCCTAATACATTTTTATCTAGAAAATGAAATACAACCTATTCTATTTTACATACCAAATGTAAAACAAATTACATAGCCAAAATAATAATTATTACATGCCAATTGAATGAATAAAATTACATACCAAATGAATATAACAAATCAACCAAATATAACATGCAATCAACACAAGGTCAAGGCTAGGATTGTGAACTTTAACATGCAACCAAAATTGACCAAAATGCAAGTTCCAAACCCTCTTGGAACCTCTTTCAAATTCGGCCAAGCTTACAAACCCACCCAAACCCATTTGTTTTTGCAATCTACATTCATGCATGTTAGTAGATTGCAAATGTAGTGGGTTTTAAACAACAATTCGAAGCATATTTCAACAACTTCGGCTCTAGATACCATTGTTGGGATTTAACAAGTTTGATAAGTCTTAAAACCTTTTAAGAATCATAATATTCGGAAGCGTGTAATTACCAATTAAACTTGTTTATCTTTAAACCATTTTAAAGTTAAACCCCATGGATCAAATTGTGAAATAATGCTTACTAATTAACAAGAAAGGAAGAGTGTTTTATACCTCCTTCAACTAAGTTTAAGGGCTGAAAATTGCTTGAATGATGATGAGGAAGATGATGAGACAAAGTACCAACACACCCTTGTATTGGCTAGACTTTAATCACCTTGATAACTAGCTTCAAACCCACTTTCTTTGAACCCAAAAACTGGACAGCAACTTGCAAAAGATGGTGATGAATGGAGTCTCAAAACTATGAAACCTCAAGAGATAATACCCCAAACTTTTACCCAACACCTAATGCTATGGTTAGGATTTATTGACACTTAATTTTAACTTGAAAATGGACTTGAAAAACCTTCTCCTAACAGCCAAATATTTCGGCCAGAATAGAGAGAAAAAGGAGCAGAATTTTCAAGCTAGTTCTATGTGTGTTTTCATGCAAGTCTTAGTCAAAATGCCTTGGTATACTTCATATCATGACCTTGAAAGTTGAAGCCTCAAAAATACCAAAGGAATAAGCATGTGAGGGCATTTCTTGGGGCTACAAAATCTGCCCACACTAACCCATTATTTTATACAAGATACAATTTTTATAAAACTTGTATAAACTTTTATAAAACTTGTATATGTATTTGTTACTTGCAATAATTTTATAAACCATTTTATAAAATATAACACAACATAATTATTTAAACCTATAAATAATTAAATATAAATTATCCAAATAATTTATCTCAAGTGATGATATTTTAGAAAACCGATTTTCTAAAGTTCAAGTGTCGCGTATTTATTTAACGACCCAATCGTTAAGATTAAATACATATAAGGTGTTGGTAAGCTTGTTATTGGGTATGACCCGACTTGGATCATAACATGTTAGCCACATTAATTTAATATGTCTCTCGGGCATACGAAATACTTTCAATCATCACTTGAAATAAGATTGTTATAGTTATAGAAATTGAACCAAAGTTTGAATATGATTATTACCTTGTATTAGAATGATAACCTACTGTAAGAAACAAAGATTTCTTGAGGTTGGATGATCACCTTACAAGATTGGAAGTGAGCTAGCAAACTTGAAAGTATTCTTGATTTTATGAAACTAGAACTTTTGGAATTTATGAAGAACACTTAGAACTTGAAGATAGAACTTGAGAGAGATCAATTAGATGAAGAAAATTGAAGAATGAAAGTGTTTGTAGGTGTTTTTGGTCGTTGGTGTATGGATTAGATATAAAGGATATGTAATTTTGTTTTCATGTAAATAAGTCATGAATGATTACTCATATTTTTGTAATTTTATGAGATATTTCATGCTAGTTGCCAAATGATGGTTCCCACATGTGTTAGGTGACTCACATGGGCTGCTAAGAGCTGATAATTGGAGTGTATATACCAATAGTACATACATCTAAAAGCTGTGTATTGTACGAGCACGAATACGGGTGCATACGAGTAGAATTGTTGATGAAACTGAACGAGGATGTAATTGTAAGCATTTTTGTTAAGTAGAAGTATTTTGATAAGTGTATTGAAGTCTTTCAAAAGTGTATAAATACATATTAAAACACTACATGTATATACATTTTAACTGAGTCGTTAAGTCATCGTTAGTCGTTACATGTAAGTGTTGTTTTGAAACCTTTAGGTTAACGATCTTGTTAAATGTTGTTAACCCAATGTTTATAATATCAAATGAGATTTTAAATTATTATATTATCATGTATGAATATCTCTTAATATGATATATATACATTAAATGTCTTTACAACGATAATCGTTACATATATGTCTCGTTTAAAAATCATTAAGTTAGTAGTCTTGTTTTTACATATGTAGTTCATTGTTAATATACTTAATGATATGTTTACTTATCATAGTATCATGTTAACTATATATATATCCATATATATGTCATCATATAGTTTTACAAGTTTTAACGTTCGTGAATCACCGGTCAACTTGGGTGGTCAATTGTCTATATGAAACATATTTCAATTAATCAAGTCTTAACAAGTTTGATTGCTTAACATGTTGGAAACATTTAATCATGTAAATATCAATCTCAATTAATATATATAAACATGGAAAAGTTCGGGTCACTACATCGTCAACCCCCGAAGTCCTTAAGTTGTAACAATGACCCGGGAACCTCTAAACCACCAGGTTTTTCTAAACCAATGTGGATCACGACGGCTCGTATTAGGGGAACATCATATATCCCTAGAAACTTGGCAAAACGAACCAAAACCGAAGAAGAAGAAACGAGCGAGTCGGAATAAGATAGTTGTATTCGTGTGGTGTAATATATGTAATATAGTGTTCGTATGCTTTATGATATATGTAAAAATTGCTTGTATTAATAAGTATTTTTTTATGAATCTAACTCTTGTCTATTTTACAGTTTAAAAACACAAAATGGATAGACAACCCAATATTTTAAGAGACCTACCCGGAGACATGATTGATGAAATCTTGTCTAGAGTCGGCCAGAATTCCTCGGCACAACTATTTAAGGCGAGATCAGTTTGTAAGACATTCGAAGAACGTTCCAAGAATGTCTTGGTTTATAAGAGACTTTCGTTTGAAAGATGGGGGATATCACATTGGGAAACCCATAAGTTACGATGTGTTTACTTTGACGCATATATTGCGGGGAACCCAAATGCTATTTTACGCAACGGGTTAAGAAATTATTTTGACTCAATATATCCGAATATTGGACTTCGTGATTTAGAAAAAGTGGCTAACATGCAACATAAAGAAGCATGTTATGCTTACGGATTAGTAATGTTCGCTTCTCACCAAAGTGAGAACAAGAACATCGGGCTACAACTATTAAACAAAACGTTTCCACAAGTGACGGAGTCGGTAATTGGGGTAAGAAATGAGGTTTTTAGATTATTACGGGACTGTTGGACATTACGTAACCCTCGTACCTTTGACGACGCTACAACACGCTGTCTTATCAACGGCCATAACAGTTATGTTGCACAAGACCAAGGATGGGAAGTAGTCCTAGTAAAACCAGAATGCATGACTTGTTTCTGGACGTATGAATTACGTGTCTTTATTGCCTTTGCTGAACGACTTGTGTACTAGCTAGAATTATCTTCACAACTATCTTGTATCAAAGTTATTGTGTGCTATATTTCATGCTTTATGTAAAATAAGCGGTATTGTAAGTTTGTAAAATATTGTATAAAAGTTTGAACGCGAAATATTATTATAATCAGTTTTTCATATAGAATTGTAGTAGTTGAATTGTATATTAGCTACTAAGTATGAACTTAACGGGTAGGTACTACCCGAATTTAAACTTATAAAACGCTAATATGAAGAAAAAGCTTTTATAAATGAGTTCATATTATGCTACGAAATACTATTAACTACTCTTAATATTCTGTATGATTAACTTGTTCCATTTAACTATTTTGAAGGAAATGGCACCGACTACTCGACACACCGTGAATATGAATGAAGAGGAATTCCGTACTTTTCTAGCTTCAAACATAGCTGCAGTACAGGCTGCGCTACATACCAACAATAACCTTGGATCTAGCAGTATAGGAAATCGTGTAGGATGCACCTACAAAGAATTCACTGCCTGCAAACCTTTGGAATTTGATGGAACCGAAGGACCGATCGGATTGAAACGGTGGACCGAGAAGGTCGAATCGGTGTTTGCCATAAGTAAGTGTACTGAAGAGGACAAAGTAAAGTACGCTACGCATACCTTCACAGGTTCTGCGTTAACATGGTGGAATACCTATCTAGAGCAAGTGGGACAAGACGATGCGTACGCACTACCGTGGTCAGCATTCAAGCACTTGATGAATGAGAAGTACCGTCCCAGAACCGAGGTCAATAAGCTCAAGACAGAACTTAGAGGGTTACGAACCTAAGGATTTGATATTACCACGTACGAAAGACGATTCACAGAATTGTGCCTATTGTGTCCGGGAGCATTCGAAGATGAGGAAGAGAAGATCGACGCGTTTGTGAAAGGATTACCGGAAAGAATCCAAGAAGATATAAGTTCACACGAGCCCGCCTCCATACAAAAGGCATGTAGAATGGCTCACAAACTAGTGAACCAGATTGAAGAAAGAATTAAAGAACAGACTGCTGAAGAGGCCAATGTGAAGCAAGTCAAAAGAAAGTGGGAGGAAAACGGTGATAAGAATCACCAATACAACAACAACAGCAATTACAACAATAATCGCAACAATTATCCCAACAATCGCAACATCAATCGCAACTACAACAAACGGCCCAACAACAACAACAACAACAACAACAACAGCAACTACAACAATCATCCCAACAACAATAATAACCGCAACAACAACAATCAGAAGCAGCTATGCCAAAGGTGTGAAAAGAATCACTCGGGGTTCTGCACCAAATTTTGCAACAAGTGTAAAAGAAATGGTCATAGCGCGGCGAAGTGTGAGGTCTACGGACCAGGGGTTAATAGAACGAAAGGAACAAATGGTGTCGGAACGAGTAATGGCGGAGCAAGTAGTGTCGGAGCAAGTTATGCCAATGTAGTTTGTTATAAATGTGGAAAACCAGGCCACATTATTAGAAATTGCCCGAACCAGGAGAACACGAATGGACAAGGCCGTGGAAGAGTTTTCAATATTAATGCGGTAGAGGCACAGGAAGACCCTTAGCTTGTTACGGGTACGTTTCTTATTGACAATAAATCTGCTTACGTTTTATTTGATTCGGGTGCGGATAGAAGCTATATGAGTAGAGATTTTTGTGCTAAATTAAGTTGTCCATTGACGCCTTTGGATAGTAAATTTTTACTCGAATTAGCAAATGGTAAATTAATTTCAGCAGATAATATATGTCGGAATCGAGAAATTAAACTGGTTAGCGAAACATTTAAGATTGATTTGATACCAGTAGAGTTAGGGAGTTTTGATGTGATAATCGGTATGGACTGGTTGAAAGAAGTGAAAGCGGAGATCGTTTGTTACAAAAATGCAATTCGCATTATACGAGAAAAGGGAAAACCCTTAATGGTGTACGGAGAAAAGGGCAACACGAAGCTACATCTTATTAGTAATTTGAAGGCACAAAAACTAATAAGAAAAGGTTGCTATGCTGTTCTAGCACACGTCGAGAAAGTACAAACTGAAGAAAAGAGCATCAATGATGTTCCCATTGCAAAAGAATTTCCCGATGTATTTCCGAAAGAATTACCGGGATTACCCCCACATCGATCCGTTGAATTTCAAATAGATCTTGTACCAGGAGCTGCACCAATAGCTCGTGCTCCTTACAGACTCGCACCCAGCGAGATGAAAGAACTGCAAAGCCAATTACAAGAACTTTTAGAGCGTGGTTTCATTCGACCAAGCACATCACCGTAGGGAGCTCCTGTTTTGTTTGTCAAGAAGAAAGATGGTACATTCAGGTTGTGTATCGACTACCGAGAGTTGAACAAACTTACCATCAAGAACCGCTACCCACTACCGAGAATCGATGACTTATTTGATCAACTACAAGGCTCGTCTGTTTATTCAAAGATTGACTTACGTTCCGGGTATCATCAAATGCGGGTGAAAGAAGATGATATTCCAAAGACTGCTTTCAGAACACGTTACGGTCATTACGAGTTTATGGTCATGCCGTTTGGTTTAACTAATGCACCAGCTGTGTTCATGGACCTTATGAACCGAGTGTGTGGACCATACCTTGACAAGTTTGTCATTGTTTTCATTGATGACATACTTATTTACTCAAAGAATGACCAAGAACACGGTGAACATTTGAGAAAGGTGTTAGAAGTATTGAGGAAGGAAGAATTGTACGCTAAGTTTTCAAAGTGTGCATTTTGGTTGGAAGAAGTTCAATTCCTCGGTCACATAGTGAACAAAGAAGGTATTAAGGTAGATCCGGCAAAGATAGAAACTGTTGAAAAGTGGGAAACCCCGAAAACTCCGAAACACATACGCCAGTTTTTAGGACTAGCTGGTTACTACAGAAGGTTCATCCAAGACTTTTCCAGAATAGCAAAACCCTTGACTGCATTAACGCATAAAGGGAAGAAATTTGAATGGAATGATGAACAAGAGAAAGCGTTTCAGTTATTGAAGAAAAAGCTAACTACGGCACCTATATTGTCATTGCCTGAAGGGAATGATGATTTTGTGATTTATTGTGATGCATCAAAGCAAGGTCTCGGTTGTGTATTAATGCAACGAACGAAGGTGATTGCTTATGCGTCTAGACAATTGAAGATTCACGAACAAAATTATACGACGCATGATTTGGAATTAGGCGCGGTTGTTTTTGCATTAAAGACTTGGAGGCACTACTTATATGGGGTCAAAAGTATTATATATACCGACCACAAAAGTCTTCAACACATATTTAATCAGAAACAACTGAATATGAGGCAGCGTAGGTGGATTGAATTATTGAATGATTATGACTTTGAGATTCGTTACCACCCAGGGAAGGCAAATGTGGTAGCCGATGCCTTGAGCAGGAAGGACAGAGAACCCATTCGAGTAAAATCTATGAATATAATGATTCATAATAACCTTACTACTCAAATAAAGGAGGCGCAACAAGGAGTTTTAAAAGAGGGAAATTTAAAGGATGAAATACCCAAAGGATCGGAGAAGCATCTTAATATTCGGGAAGACGGAACCCGGTATAGGGCTGAAAGGATTTGGGTACCAAAATTTGGAGATATGAGAGAAATGGTACTTAGAGAAGCTCATAAAACCAGATACTCAATACATCCTGGAACGGGGAAGATGTACAAGGATCTCAAGAAACATTTTTGGTGGCCGGGTATGAAAGCTGATGTTGCTAAATACGTAGGAGAATGTTTGACGTGTTCTAAGGTCAAAGCTGAGCATCAGAAACCATCAGGCCTACTTCAACAACCCGAAATTCCGGAATGGAAATGGGAAAACATTACCATGGATTTCATCACTAAATTGCCAAGGACTGCAAGTGGTTTTGATACTATTTGGGTAATAGTTGATCGTCTCACCAAATTAGCACACTTCCTGCCAATAAGAGAAGATGACAAGATGGAGAAGTTAGCACGACTGTATTTGAAGGAAGTCATCTCCAGACATGGAATACCAATCTCTATTATCTCTGATAGGGATGGCAGATTTATTTCAAGATTCTGGCAGACATTACAGCAAGCATTAGGAACTCGTCTAGACATGAGTACTGCCTATCATCCACAAACTGATGGGCAGAGCGAAAGGACGATACAAACGCTTGAAGACATGCTACGAGCATGTGTTATTGATTTCGGAAATAGTTGGGATCGACATCTACCGTTAGCAGAATTTTCCTACAACAACAGCTACCATTCAAGCATTGAGATGGCGTCGTTTGAAGCACTTTATGGTAGAAAGTGCAGGTCTCCGATTTGTTGGAGTGAAGTGGGGGATAGACAGATTACGGGTCCGGAGATTATACAAGAAACTACCGAGAAGATCATCCAAATTCAACAACGGTTGAAAACCGCCCAAAGTCGACAAAAGAGCTACGCTGACATTAAAAGAAAAGATATAGAATTTGAAATTGGAGAGATGGTCATGCTTAAAGTTGCACCTTGGAAAGGCGTTGTTCGATTTGGTAAACGAGGGAAATTAAATCCAAGGTATATTGGACCATTCAAGATTATTGATCGTGTCGGACCAGTAGCTTACAGACTTGAGTTACCTCAACAACTCGCGGCTGTACATAACACTTTCCACGTCTCGAATTTGAAGAAATATTTTACTAAAGAAGATCTCACTATTCCGTTAGATGAAATCCAAATCAACGAAAAACTTCAATTCATCGAAGAACCCGTCGAAATAATGGATCGTGAGGTTAAAAGACTTAAGCAAAACAAGATACCAATTGTTAAGGTTCGATGGAATGCTCGTAGAGGACCCGAGTTCACCTGGGAGCGTGAAGATCAGATGAAGAAGAAATACCCGCATCTATTTCCAGAAGATTCGTCAACACCTTCAACAGCTTAAAATTTCCGGACGAAATTTATTTAACGGGTAGGTACTGTAGTAACCCGAACTTTTCCATGTTTATATATATTAATTGAGATTGATATTTACATGATTAAATGTTTCCAACATGTTAAGCAATCAAACTTGTTAAGACTTGATTAATTGAAATATGTTTCATATAGACAATTGACCACCCAAGTTGACCGGTGATTCACGAACGTTAAAACTTGTAAAAACTATACGATGACATATATATGGTTATATATATAGTTAACATGTTTTTATTATAAGTATGTATCTCATTAGGTATTTTAACAATGAGTTATATACATAAAAATGAGACTATTAATTTAAGAAACTCGAAAACGATATATATAACGATTATCGTTATAACAACGTCTTACTAGGTACATATGAATCATATTAAGATATTGATACACTTGGTTAATTATGTTAAATGATAAGTAAATATATTATTAAGTGTATTAACAATGAAATACATATGTAAAAAGTAAGACTACTAACTTAATGATTTCGAAACGAGACATATATGTAACGATTATCGTTGTAACGACATTTAACTGTATATACATCATACTGAGATATATTATATATCATAATATCATGATAATATAACAATTTAATATCTCATTTGTTATAATAAACAATGGGTTAACAACATTCAACAAGATCGTTAACCTAAAGGTTTCAAAACAACATTTACATGTAACGACTAACGATGACTTAACGACTCAGTTAAAATGTATATACATGTAGTGTTTTAATATGTATTCATACACTTTTGAAAGACTTCAAGACACTTATCAAAATACTTCTACTTAACAAAAATGCTTACAATTACATCCTCGTTCAGTTTCATCAACAATTCTACTCGTATGCACCCGTATTCGTACTCGTACAATACACAGCTTTTAGATGTATGTACTATTGGTATATACACTCCAATGATCAGCTCTTAGCAGCCCATGTGAGTCACCTAACACATGTGGGAACCATCATTTGGCAACTAGCATGAAATATCTCATAAAATTACAAAAATATGAGTAATCATTCATGACTTATTTACATGAAAACAAAATTACATATCCTTTATATCTAATCCATACACCAACGACCAAAAACACCTACAAACACTTTCATTCTTCAATTTTCTTCATCTAATTGATCTCTCTCAAGTTCTATCTTCAAGTTCTAAGTGTTCTTCATAAATTCCAAAAGTTCTAGTTTCATAAAATCAAGAATACTTTCAAGTTTGCTAGCTCACTTCCAATCTTGTAAGGTGATCATCCAACCTCAAGAAATCTTTGTTTCTTACAGTAGGTTATCATTCTAATACAAGGTAATAATCATATTCAAACTTTGGTTCAATTTCTATAACTATAACAATCTTATTTCAAGTGATGATCTTACTTGAACTTGTTTTTGTGTCATGATTCTGCTTCAAGAACTTCGAGCCATCCAAGGATCCATTGAAGCTAGATCCACTTTTCTCTTTTCCAGTAGGTTTATTCAAGGAACTTAAGGTAGTAATGATGTTCATAACATCATTCGATTCATACATATAAAGCTATCTTATTCGAAGGTTTAAACTTGTAATCACTAGAACATAGTTTAGTTAATTCTAAACTTGTTCGCAAATAAAAGTTAATCCTTCTAACTTGACTTTTAAAATCAACTAAACACATGTTATATATCTATATGATATGCTAACTTAATGATTTAAAACCTGGAAACACGAAAAACACCGTAAAACCGGATTTACGCCGTCGTAGTAACACCGCGGGCTGTTTTGGGTTAGTTAATTAAAAACTATGATAAACTTTGATTTAAAAGTTGTTATTCTGGGAAAATGATTTTTATTATGAACATGAAACTATATCCAAAAATTATGGTTAAACTCAAAGTGGAAGTATGTTTTCTAAAATGGTCATCTAGACGTCGTTCTTTCGACTGAAATGACTACCTTTACAAAAACGACTTGTAACTTATTTTTCCGACTATAAACCTATACTTTTCTGTTTAGATTCATAAAATAGAGTTCAATATGTAACCATAGCAATTTGATTCACTCAAAACGGATTTAAAATGAAGAAGTTATGGGTAAAACAAGATTGGATAATTTTTCTCATTTTAGCTACGTGAAAATTAGTAACAAATCTATTCCAACCATAACTTAATCAACTTGTATTGTATATTATGTAATCTTGAGATACCATAGACACGTATACAATGTTTCGACCTATCATGTCGACACATCTATATATATTTCGGAACAACCATAGACACTCTATATGTGAATGTTGGAGTTAGTTATACAGGGTTGAGGTTGATTCCAAAATATATATAGTTTGAGTTATGATCAATACTGAAATACGTATACACTGGGTCGTGGACTGATTCAAGATAATATTTATCAATTTATTTCTGTACATCTAACTGTGGACAACTAGTTGTAGGTTACTAACGAGGACAGCTGACTTAATAAACTTAAAACATCAAAATATATTAAAAGTGTTGTAAATATATTTTGAACATACTTTGATATATATGTATATATTGTTATAGGTTCGTGAATCAACCAGTGGCCAAGTCTTACTTCCCGACGAAGTAAAAATCTGTGAAAGTGAGTTATAGTCCCACTTTTAAAATCTAATATTTTTGGGATGAGAATACATGCAGGTTTTATAAATGATTTACAAAATAGACACAAGTACGTGAAACTACATTCTATGGTTGAATTATCGAAATCGAATATGCCCCTTTTTATTAAGTCTGGTAATCTAAGAATTAGGGAACAGACACCCTAATTGACGCGAATCCTAAAGATAGATCTATTGGGCCTAACAAACCCCATCCAAAGTACCGGATGCTTTAGTACTTCGAAATTTATATCATATCCGAAGGGTGTCCCGGAATGATGGGGATTTTCTTATATATGCATCTTGTTATTGTCGGTTACCAGGTGTTCACCATATGAATGATTTTTATCTCTATGTATGGGATGTGTATTGAAATATGAAATCTTGTGGTCTATTGTTACGATTTGATATATATAGGTTAAACCTATAACTCACCAACATTTTTGTTGACGTTTAAAGCATGTTTATTCTCAGGTGAATATTAAGAGCTTCCGCTGTTGCATACTAAAATAAGGACAAGATTTGGAGTCCATGTTTGTATGATATTGTTTAAAAACTGCATTCAAGAAACTGATTTCGATGTAACATATTTGTATTGTAAACCATTATGTAATGGTCGTGTGTAAACAGGATATTTTAGATTATCATTATTTGATAATCTACGTAAAGCTTTTTAAACCTTTATTTATGAAATAAAGGTTATGGTTTGTTTTAAAAATGAATGCAGTCTTTGAAAAACGTCTCATATAGAGGTCAAAACCTCGCAACGAAATCAATTAATATGGAACGTTTTTAATCAATAAGAACGGGACATTTCAAAAGGTTGGTGAGTTCATAGGTTTATCATAACAATTATTTCAATATATTAATAGACCACAAGATTTCCGTTTATAAATATATGTACACTCGCAAGTGTATAAAAGTATTCTATAAGTTGTAGGCACCCGGTAACAAGCCTTAAAGTTCATGTTTTACCCTCTGAAGTACACCAGATTAGGTGTGTTTAAAATAACCTCGAAGTACTAAAGCATCCCATAGTCAGGATGGGGTTTGTCAGACCCAATAGATCTATCTTTAGGATTCGCGCCTACCGTACATAGACAAGTAGTTTAATGTTACCAAGCTAAGGGTATATTTCTGGTTTAAACCCACATAGAATTAGTTTTAGTACTTGTGCCTATTTCGTAAAACATTTATAAATCAGCGCATGTATTCTCAGCCCAAAAATATATATAAAAAGGGAGCAAATGAAACTCACCATACTGTATTTCGTAGTAAAAATACATATAACGTCATTTAACAAGTGTAAGGTTGGCCTCGGATTCACGAACGTATCAATATTGAGATTCAATATTGCAGGAAAGTACGTAGACGCAACGGAGATGATAAACACTAGATTGACCTCACGAGCATACTCATGAACCATACACATCACCTCCATAGCTATAACCCATAATTTCCTTAGCTTCGACTCATTCAAAACAACTATTTTGAAATCACTCGGACAGCACTCCGTCGTAATATTTTATGTATACTAATAATATCTTGAAATAATACAGAGCAAATATATATATATATATATATATATATATATATATATATATATATATATATATATATATATATATATATATATATATATATATATATATATATATATATATATATGTATGTATATAAAAATCGATTGAGAGAGTTTAGATAAATATATTTTCAAGTTTCTATGAAATAATGAAACCTATTGAATTCTATTTATAATAGATTTTTGAATTATTAAAGTGAATTATTAAAGTATGAATTATTAAAGTATGAATTATTAAAGTGAATTATTAAAGTATGAATTATTAAAGTGAATGACTAAAGTATGAATTATTAAAGTGAATTATTAAAGTATAAATTATTAAAGTGAATTATTAAAGTATGAATTATTAAAGTGAATTATTAAAGTTAAAGTAAAGTAAAAGTAAAGTAAAGGTAAAGTTAAAGTATAGTAAAAGTATAAAAACTATATATATATATAATACGCGTATAAATATATATAATATTAATTTAAATCGTTATATATATTTAATGAAATAAAATATAAATATCGTTATATTTATTATACTGGTTAAGTGATGAGTTGTCAAAAGTGATTTTAGATATTTATAAAAGTTATATACGTTTTAATAATAAAGTTCTTTTTAAACTGAAAACGTCTTTGTACGTTTGAAAATAGATTAATAGAATATTATGGAAACCAATTCTCCACTAACTTTTGTCTAACTTTCGTAAATAGCTTTACAAATTATTCTGAATATCGTTAAGAGGAATAGCTTTTCTCAAATCATAGTGGACCTCTCAACAGAGACTTGTAATCATAATTCAATGTTTCTGATAATTCAATCATTTAATATATATTTTTTTTAATTTCATCAAAAATCATATTGAAACAAATACGTTCGTGTAAAGTATTATACATTTAATACTTTATTAATATTCTCAAGTTATAATATATATATATACATATACATATCTATTTATATATAACGGTTCGTGAATCGTCGGAATTTGGTCGAGGTTATAATGTGTCATAACCCGTCCTTAACCATAAGAACGCGTTAGATAACGTATGATTTCATTGCGAGGTATTGACCTCTATATGAGACATTTTTGAAAGAAAACTGCATATATTATACATTACAAACCATAACCATTATTTTTGTTACAAGCCTAAGACAATAAAAAGAAGATTAACGTTTAGCGATAATCTTCGACTTACAAACTTTACAAATGATGATAACAACACGGTTTCTAGCATATTTTACAATACAACATCTCGGATATGCAGTTTTATTTTTGACACAAACATGCGTACGCAAGATCCTGGTTAGATCCAACATGATGCAGCGGAAGCTTTAGAAATCACCTGAGAATAGACATGTTTTAAAAGGTCAACATAAAGTTGGTGAGATATAGGTTTAATGCCGGCAGCAATATATATATATAGACCACAAGATTTCGTATATAAACAGTTTAATAAAAGTATTCTAAGTGGTTGAGCACTTGGTAACCATACTTAACATTTTCACGTCGCATATTCCCTTTAATATGAAATCTTACTACACCGTACCAAGAGTAGTCACAAAACGAAGTACTGTGCAACCGTTGAATACTGGTCGTCCAGTCCGGTTGGGGTTGTCAGGCCCGATAGATCTATCAACAGGATTCGCGTTTACAATACCGCTGTAAATATTAGTTACCAAGCTACAGGGAAGTATGCCAGTGGTACAACTCAACGTAGAACATGTTTTTCAGTTACTTGTGTCCATATCGTAAAACATAAAATACATGTATTCTTATCCCGAAATATTTAGAGTTTAAAAGTGGGACTATATACTCACTCTTGTCTTGATGATATAAATAATTTGACTCGGTCTTCCGGTTGATATCACGAACCTATCCATATATAATATATCAATATGTTTTCATTTTTAAACAAACGTTATAAATATATACTTGTTATACTTTTAATACTTTGAATAATTCCTTAGTCCGTAGTTAGCAGTCCGATGTTAGTAATTCAATTTTTAATGGTTCATTTTTAGATGTTTAATATACCCGCAATGAAATAAATAAAACCCCCAACGAAATAAATAAAACCCCATCGTATATGTATTGGTCGAGATTAATCTTGACCCATGGTACCGGTGTTGTCAAATGACGTGTTGCGTACAATCATGGGATCTTATGATTAATCTTCTCGTGTTGTTTACGGGTGATCCTGAACCATATAAAATTGAATTATAAGTACATATATATAAAATATCATGTTATCTTAGAAATATGTGATTTATATCATTTTTTTCCAATTGATCCCGTAGTTGAAATGATCTAGGATAACCAATTTTGTTTCGGTCATAGTTTCTTCGTTACAAATCCGTTTTCGTTGATTCAAATTGCCATCTTCTTGGATCGAGTTCTTCTTTAAGACTATGAACTGTAAATACCTTGGTTTGTATTCAAAATCATACGGCATAAGTGAAACATTAGTGAAACATATGAAGTTAAACATTTTTGTTACAACAAAATCATTTAATGACCATTTTTCTAAAAATACTTATACTTTGAAAAACCAAGTTTTACCTTGTTAAATTAGCATATACATAAGTTATATTACAGGTCTTGAAGTGTTTTAAAAGTTAAGTTAGAAGGATCTATTTAGTTTGCAAACAAGTTTGAAAACATTCAAACTATGTTCTTGTTGTTAAACTTTTGTACCACAAAATAAGATAGCTATATATATATGAATCGAATAGGGTTATGAACATAGATTCTACCTCAAGTTCCTTGGATGAAGTTGCTGTAAAAGAGAAGTAAGAAGCTAGAATCAAAAGGGTGTTGGAAGTGGATGAAAGATTGGAAGTAAGTTGGTGTTCTTGGAAGGTTTTCTTGAAGTGTTTTTGTATGGTTTTCTTATGGTGTTTTAGTATGGTTTTTGAAGCTAGTTCTTTATGGAACTTTGCTGGATTGTTATGGAGTTTAGAGAGTAAGAAAGAGTGTGTGTTTTTAGTTAAGAGATTGAAGTAAAAATGAATCAAAAATGATGATACATATATACTCCTAAAAATGTGATCTTTAAGGATAACATGACAAAATTCTAGTTTGTATTTTTGTAATTAGTCTTGCAATGATTCAAAAGTAATTACCTTATACATAAGGCATGAATAAGGGCTGGTTAGGTGGTGATTTGATGTGTATATACCAATAGTAAATACGTATAGAAGCTTAGTATGATACGAGTACAAATACTCTAGGTATACGTATAGAAATTTTGTGAAAAATGGAATGAGGATTCAAATATAGCTATCTTTTGTGAATACACTTATATGATTTTATGTATTTAAGTTCTTAAAAGTGATTAAATACATTACTTATACAATATATGTATAAACATTATATGTCTTAAGTATTTATGTCAAATAACGTTACGTATAGTTATCGTTTTGAAAACTTAAGTTAGTAGTTTCAAAATACACATATAACTTGTTGTTATTAATATAAAATGAGGTATTAAAACATTCCTTAATCATGTTAAATATGTATATATACATATATATACACAAACGTATAATTATCATATATTGTATGGTTCGTGATATCATCGGTCAAACTAGACGGTCAAACGTTGTGTAAAACTCTTTTCGGAAATATAAGTCTCGACAATTTGGATTGCTTATCATGTTGGCAAGGTTTAATTTATGTAAATATTAATCTTATAAGTATAGTATGATCGAAAAAGTGCGGGTCGTTACATTACCTCCCCGTTAAATAAATTTCGTCCCGAAATTTTAAAATTGTACCTATTTTGCGTTATCGAGAAACAAGTGTGGATACTTTTGTTTCATTTGATCCTCTCGTTCCCACGTAAACTCGGGACCTCTTCTAGCATTCCAACGAACCTTAACAATCGGTATATTGCTCTGTTTGAGCTTTTTAACTTCACGGTCCATGATTTCGATTGGTTCTTCGACGAATTGTAGTTTCTCGTCGACATGGATTTCTTCAAGAGGAATGGTAAGGTCTTCCTTTGCAAGACACTTCTTAAGGTTCGAGATGTGAAAGGTATTATGTACTCCGGCGAGTTGTTGCGGTAACTCGAGTCGATAAGCTACCGGTCCAATGCGTTCGATGATCTTGAACGGGCCTACGTACCTTGGGTTCAGTTTACCCCTTTTGCCGAAACGTATTACACCTTTCCAAGGTGACACCTTTAGCATAACCATGTCACCGATCTGAAACTCTAATGGTTTCCTTCGAACATCGGCGTAGCTCTTTTGGCGACTACGGGCTGTTTTCAATCTCTCCTTAATTTGTACTATCTTCTCAGTCGTTTCGTGTATGATCTCGGGACCAGTTAAATGTCGATCTCCTACTTCATTCCAACAGATAGGAGATCTACACTTCCTTCCGTACAATGCTTCGAATGGCGCAGCTCCAATGCTCGCATGATAACTATTATTATACGAGAATTCTGCTAACGGTAGATATTTATCCCATCCGTTTCCAAAATCAATCACACATGCCCTGAGCATGTCTTCGAGAGTCTGAATCGTTCTCTCACTCTGTCCATCGGTTTGTGGATGATATGCGGTACTCATATCCAACCGAGTTCCTAGTGCCTCCTGTAGTGATTGCCAGAATTTTGAGGTAAATCTACTATCACGATCGGATATAATGGAAATAGGTATTCCATGCCTTGAAACAACTTCCTTTATATACAATCGTAATAGTTTCTCCATTCTATCCGTTTCCTTTATAGGCAAGAAATGTGCAGACTTGGTGAGACGATCAACAATCACCCAAATGGTGTCGTATCCCCAGGCAGTCTTTGGTAACTTCGTGATGAAATCCATGGTAATACCATCCCATTTCCATTCTGGGATTTCTGGTTGTTGAAGTAACCCTGACGGCTTCTGGTGTTCAGCTTTGACTTTGGAACAAGTTAAACATTCCCCAACATATGTTGCAACGTCTGTCTTCAAATTAGGCCACCAATAATGCGTCTTAAGATCTTGGTACATCTTTCCAACTCCAGGATGTATCGAATATCTTGTCTTATGTGCCTCGTTCAATATCAACTTCCTTAATCCACCCAACTTCGGTACCCAAATACGATTTGCAAAATATCTAATTCCGTCTTCCCGTATAACGAGTTGCTTCTCATACTTCTTCATTATTTCCTTCTTTATGTTTTCTTTATTGAGTGCTTCTTGTTGAACTTCTTTGATTTGTGAGTTGAGATTCATGCGAATTTTTATGTTCATCGCTCGTACTCGAATTGGTTCTCGTTCTTTTCTGCTTAAAGCATCAGCCACCACATTCGCCTTCCCGGGATGATAACGAATTTCACAATCATAGTCGTTTATTAACTCGACCCACCTACGTTGCCTCATGTTCAGCTGTTTTTGATCGAAAATATGTTGAAGGCTTTTATGATCAGTAAACACAGTGCATTTAACCCCATACAAGTAGTGTCTCCATATCTTCAATGCAAACACGACTGCTCCCAGTTCTAGATCATGCGTCGTATAATTCCGCTCGTGAATCTTTAATTGTCGGGATGCATATGCAATAACTTTCTTCCGTTGCATAAGAACGCAACCAAAACCTTGTCGCGAAGCGTCACAATATATTTCAAAATCATCGTTCCCTTCTGGTAATGATAAAATAGGCGCCGTAGTCAACTTCTTTTTCAGTAATTGAAATGCACTCTCCTGCTCCGAGGTCCATTCGTATTTCTTCCCTTTTTGCGTTAATGCTGTCAACGGCTTAGCTATTCGGGAAAAATCTTGAATAAACCTTCTATAATAACCGGCTAAACCCAAAAATTGGCGTATCTGTGTTGGTGTCTTAGGAGTCTCCCATTTTTCAATAGCTTCAGTTTTTGCTGGATCAACCTGAATTCCTTCGCTATTAACAACATGGCCAAGAAATTGCACTTCTTTCAACCAAAAAGCACACTTAGAAAATTTAGCATATAGCTGTTCTTTTCTTAACAACTCCAATATCAACCTTAAATGCTTTTCATGCTCTTGCTCACTCTTGGAATAGATAAGAATATCATCAATGAAAACGATAACAAACTTATCTAAATACGGACTACAAACTCAATTCATGAGGTCCATGAATACAGCTGGCGCATTTGTCAACCCAAACGGCATGACCAAAAATTCGTAATGACCATAACGTGTCCGAAAAGCAGTTTTCGGAATATCCTCTTCTTTGACGCGTAGTTGATGATAGCCCGATCTTAAGTCGATTTTCGAATAAACACATGATCCTTGCAATTGATCAAATAAGTCATCAATTCTCGGTAGTGGATACCGATTCTTGATAGTTAACTTATTTAATTCACGATAGTCTATACACATCCTAAAAGATCCATCTTTCTTCTTAACCAACAAAATTGGAGCTCCCCACGGTGATGTACTTGGTCGTATAAATCCACGGTCCAATAATTCTTTTAACTGACTTTGAAGTTCTTTTAATTCGGACGGTGCAAGTCTATATGGCGCACGAGCCACTGGTGCAGCTCCTGGTACTAAATCTATTTGAAATTCTACCGATCTAAATGGAGGTAATCCCGGCAATTCTTCCGGAAAAACTTCAGGAAAATCTCTTGCCACAGGCACGTCGTTGATGCACTTTTCTTTCTTTTCGACTTTATTAACATGTGCTAAAATAGCGTAACATCCCTTTTCTAAACACTTCTTGGCTTTCAAACAGCTAATGAGTTTTAGCTTTGAATTACCCTTCTCTCCATAAATCATCACCGGTATTTTATCCTTACCAGGAATACGAATTGCCTTCTTGGCACAAACAACTTCCGCTCCTATTTTGGACATCCAGTCCATGCCGACTATTACATCAAAACCTCCTAATTCCACGGGTATTAAGTCGATTTTAAACGTTTCTCCGGCTAGATTTATTTCACAACCACGACAAATTTTATCGGCTTTAATTAGTTTACCATTAGCTAACTCAATCAAGTACTTAGCATCTAGAGGTAATGATGAACAATTCAATTTAGTGTAAAAATTTCTACACACGTAGCTTCTATCGGCGCCAGTATCAAATAAAATAGATGCTGATAAGTTATTAATGGTAAACGTACCCGTAACAAGCTCCGGGTCTTCTCGTGCCTCTCTAGCATTAATAACAAACGCTCTTCCACGTGCAGGTCCGCCATTCTGATTCGGGCACTGGCTCTTATAATGACCTTGTTTTCCACACCCAAAACAAGTAATGTTAGCCAAAGCAGTTCTATTTGCGTTGGTGGCAGGAGTCTTGTTACCATTTGCATTTGTAACGAGAGCCTTACAATCTTCAGCAAGATGTCCCTGTCGATTGCATTTGGTGCACAACACACTACAGTAACCAAAGTGATGTTTGTGACAACGGTTGCATAAAGGACTTTGTCCTTTGTAACCAAAGCCTGAACCGCTACCCGCACCTTTCGGGGTTTCTGGTTTCTTAAAAGATTGCTGTTGGTAACCTCGATCATAATTTCCGTTCCACTTCCTTTTGTTACTCGATACCTTCACCTCAGTAGTGAATGCTTTCTTATCCAGAATGACCTGATCCATTAACTCGTTCGCCATGGTTATAGCTTCATGAATTGTCTTAGGTTTCGATGCTGTAACGTTTGCCTTGACCTTTTTGGGCAAACCACCTTTGTACATTTCAATCTTCCGTGCTTCGGTTGGAACCAATTCAGGACATAGTAAAACCAATTCCATGAATCGCTGATTGTAGTTGGTGATTTCAGTACCAACCACCTTCAAACTTCGTAACTCATCTTCTAACTTAATAACCTCATTCCTTGGACAATACTCGGTGATTATCATCGCTTTGAATTCTTCCCATGGAGTATCATAAGCTACATCTCCTCCTACCGCCTTCACATAATTCTTCCACCATGTGAGTGCACTATCTTGTAAAGTGCACGATGCAAACTTGGTCATGTCTTTTTCATCACAACCACTGATTTTAAACACCGTCTCCATCTTTTCTATCCATCGGGTTAAACCGATCGGTCCTTCCGTTCCACTGAATGATGATGGCTTGCAAGCTTGAAACGTCTTGTAGGAGCATCCTACACGAGGATTTGGGTTAACTGCAGCAGCTCTTGCAGCCTCAACCCATAACATTCTGTCGTTCACTCGCTGGTTGATGAGTTCCTCGAGTTCTTGTTCCGTCATTCGATTCAATCGCGCCATTTCCTAATGAAAGAAAATAATTATTCACATGGAATATTATAGATGTAGTGTGTATTTATAGTACATTTATAGCTTGTTAATAATATGAACCAGGTATTATTATAAAAGCCTTTTCTTCTTATTAGCGTTTTATAATTATATCTAGGGTAGTACCTACCCGTTAATGTTCATACTTAATAGCTTAGTACAGAACCAATTACTACAATCTAAATAATACTTAACCATGGAAAATTATTGCATTTCATACTTCGCTATTTTACATATGCTTACATCAAACTTTGAACAAACCACACTAATAATATTATACAAAACATTATGTGATTCCATGGTTTAATACGGCAGCGCATCATTTGGTCTATTTCCCAAAACATTTATGTCCAGGGAATCCCCCAACGCGAATCCTAGCTGTCTCCCTACGTTTTGGCTGAGGTGCCGAAGTACTAGATGCGGGGATAGCACTAATAGGAATAGCGGGAATAGGGGTGGTAGTGTTGAGTGGAATTGGTGCTACGTCATTCTCACTAAGTTCGGGATTTGAATTTTCTAATTCATTCGCTTTTCGTTTCTTTCCTTGATCGAATTTTTCTTTCGTAATTTCTAGTATTTCTTCCTCGGGTTCACTTTCCTCCTCGGGTTCACTTTCCTCCTCGGGTTCACTTTCCGATATTTCTATAGTTGGTTCATCCGGAAATTGTGAGTCTTCCCCAAAAATACCACTTTCGTCATCGGATATGTTAATGACTGAAACACAATCTGAAGGTTCTGATTCGGAGTCGCTGAATGTGATAATAAGTTTCGAGCCCGACATCTATCACACAACAACTAACCCATTAGTACTTACATAATATTTACACATAAATTTTAACCAACAATGATAAGCAATGGTTTTTAAATCAGACCCGGTCAAAGTCCAGACTTACTAATGTATCCTAACGACTTATCGGTTAGACACACTAATGCAAACCTGGTTCGCTAAGACCACCGCTCTGATACCACATGTCATAACCCGTCCTTAACCATAAGAACGCGTTAGATAACGTATGATTTCATTGCGAGGTATTGACCTCTATATGAGACATTTTTGAAAGAAAACTGCATATATTATACATTACAAACCATAACCATTATTTTTGTTACAAGCCTAAGACAATAAAAAGAAGATTAACGTTTAGCGATAATCTTCGACTTACAAACTTTACAAATGATGATAACAACACGGTTTCTAGCATATTTTACAATACAACATCTCGGATATGCAGTTTTATTTTTGACACAAACATGCGTACGCAAGATCCTGGTTAGATCCAACATGATGCAGCGGAAGCTTTAGAAATCACCTGAGAATAGACATGTTTTAAAAGGTCAACATAAAGTTGGTGAGATATAGGTTTAATGCCGGCAGCAATATATATATATAGACCACAAGATTTCGTATATAAACAGTTTAATAAAAGTATTCTAAGTGGTTGAGCACTTGGTAACCATACTTAACATTTTCACGTCGCATATTCCCTTTAATATGAAATCTTACTACACCGTACCAAGAGTAGTCACAAAACGAAGTACTGTGCAACCGTTGAATACTGGTCGTCCAGTCCGGTTGGGGTTGTCAGGCCCGATAGATCTATCAACAGGATTCGCGTTTACAATACCGCTGTAAATATTAGTTACCAAGCTACAGGGAAGTATGCCAGTGGTACAACTCAACGTAGAACATGTTTTTCAGTTACTTGTGTCCATATCGTAAAACATAAAATACATGTATTCTCATCCCGAAATATTTAGAGTTTAAAAGTGGGACTATATACTCACTCTTGTCTTGATGATATAAATAATTTGACTCGGTCTTCCGGTTGATATCACGAACCTATCCATATATAATATATCAATATGTTTTCATTTTTAAACAAACGTTATAAATATATACTTGTTATACTTTTAATACTTTGAATAATTCCTTAGTCCGTAGTTAGCAGTCCGATGTTAGTAATTCAATTTTTAATGGTTCATTTTTAGATGTTTAATATACCCGCAATGAAATAAATAAAACCCCCAACGAAATAAATAAAACCCCATCGTATATGTATTGGTCGAGATTAATCTTGACCCATGGTACCGGTGTTGTCAAATGACGTGTTGCGTACAATCATGGGATCTTATGATTAATCTTCTCGTGTTGTTTACGGGTGATCCTGAACCATATAAAATTGAATTATAAGTACATATATATAAAATATCATGTTATCTTAGAAATATGTGATTTATATCATTTTTTTCCAATTGATCCCGTAGTTGAAATGATCTAGGATAACCAATTTTGTTTCGGTCATAGTTTCTTCGTTACAAATCCGTTTTCGTTGATTCAAATTGCCATCTTCTTGGATCGAGTTCTTCTTTAAGACTATGAACTGTAAATACCTTGGTTTGTATTCAAAATCATACGGCATAAGTGAAACATTAGTGAAACATATGAAGTTAAACATTTTTGTTACAACAAAATCATTTAATGACCATTTTTCTAAAAATACTTATACTTTGAAAAACCAAGTTTTACCTTGTTAAATTAGCATATACATAAGTTATATTACAGGTCTTGAAGTGTTTTAAAAGTTAAGTTAGAAGGATCTATTTAGTTTGCAAACAAGTTTGAAAACATTCAAACTATGTTCTTGTTGTTAAACTTTTGTACCACAAAATAAGATAGCTATATATATATGAATCGAATAGGGTTATGAACATAGATTCTACCTCAAGTTCCTTGGATGAAGTTGCTGTAAAAGAGAAGTAAGAAGCTAGAATCAAAAGGGTGTTGGAAGTGGATGAAAGATTGGAAGTAAGTTGGTGTTCTTGGAAGGTTTTCTTGAAGTGTTTTTGTATGGTTTTCTTATGGTGTTTTAGTATGGTTTTTGAAGCTAGTTCTTTATGGAACTTTGCTGGATTGTTATGGAGTTTAGAGAGTAAGAAAGAGTGTGTGTTTTTAGTTAAGAGATTGAAGTAAAAATGAATCAAAAATGATGATACATATATACTCCTAAAAATGTGATCTTTAAGGATAACATGACAAAATTCTAGTTTGTATTTTTGTAATTAGTCTTGCAATGATTCAAAAGTAATTACCTTATACATAAGGCATGAATAAGGGCTGGTTAGGTGGTGATTTGATGTGTATATACCAATAGTAAATACGTATAGAAGCTTAGTATGATACGAGTACAAATACTCTAGGTATACGTATAGAAATTTTGTGAAAAATGGAATGAGGATTCAAATATAGCTATCTTTTGTGAATACACTTATATGATTTTATGTATTTAAGTTCTTAAAAGTGATTAAATACATTACTTATACAATATATGTATAAACATTATATGTCTTAAGTATTTATGTCAAATAACGTTACGTATAGTTATCGTTTTGAAAACTTAAGTTAGTAGTTTCAAAATACACATATAACTTGTTGTTATTAATATAAAATGAGGTATTAAAACATTCCTTAATCATGTTAAATATGTATATATACATATATATACACAAACGTATAATTATCATATATTGTATGGTTCGTGATATCATCGGTCAAACTAGACGGTCAAACGTTGTGTAAAACTCTTTTCGGAAATATAAGTCTCGACAATTTGGATTGCTTATCATGTTGGCAAGGTTTAATTTATGTAAATATTAATCTTATAAGTATAGTATGATCGAAAAAGTGCGGGTCGTTACATAATGAATGTATGAACACAGTTTAAAATTCTATAGATTTAACTTAACAAACTTTGCTTATCGTGTCGGAATAATATAAGGATTAAAGTTTAAATTTGGTCGGAAATTTTCGGGTCGTCACACATTAAATAATACATAATCAATAATATGTAATATTAATATATTTAATTTAAATACAAGTTAAAAATATAGATGCTATATTAGTGTTATTACTTTTAATATTACTTTTGATATTAGTATCAATATTAGTGCAATTAATATTATTACTTTAAATATACGACATATGGATATGAAAATTGATTTATATATATAAATTGTTATTATTACTAATATTAGAATAATTAGTATTATTAATAATATCATTAATAATATTATTATTATCATACTTATATTTGCTTTTATTATTATAATTATTATTATCTTTATTAATATCATTTTTATTGATATTACTATATATGGATACCACTAATATTATTATTATCTCTATTATTATTATTATCACTAATAATATTAATAGTATTATTAATATTAACATATTGGTTATATTTAATATATTTATTAATTATTAGTTATTAAAATTAAAACAAAATTGATATCATATAGATATATACGCGTGATAAGGGATGCAGAGCATCTATTCTTTATTTTTTTCTATCATTCTGTTACCCTGTGAACTTTGGTCGATCTCTCCCTCCAGCCATAGCAAACGAACAACTCATTTTTGGTAAAACAGATTCCTTTAAATATTTCTATTATCGATACTGATCTTATTCATTTTTTTTATCTGTTTAAATTAGATAAAAATATCAAGTAACTTATCTGCTTTTCTTTTCTTTCTGTTCGTTTCTGGTTTTAATCATTAAATCGAATTCGAGTGAGTTTTTAAAATCTATTAATGTGATGATGTTAGAAATAATTCATTTAAGCTCTCTGAAAGATTTCAAGCCTCAATTCATCAAATTGATGATTAATTTCGAAGTCAAAGTATTTTTACAAAAAGTCAAAGAATTTGTTCAACAAGAAATTTGAATTTGTTTTGATACTTTGAATTAAATTAATGATACAGAAAGATTTTATGGACGAAATGGAACCTCTTTCATGTTATAAACTTTGTCCAAAACAATCTCTATCGTGAAATCATTTTTTTTTCTATACAAGCAGCGACAGCAGCCTTGCTGCTCTTTTTTTTATTTATTTTTTTATTTTATTAAACTAATTTATCCTGTTACGGTATTGTTATAAATCTATTTTAAGTCCTATGTTTAATTTGTATTTCGTAATAGTTTGAATATGGGTTCTGTTTGTTTTGATCTTGAAGAAGATGAAGTTGAAGCTTTAAAACAAAATGGAATATATAGTTTAGGAAGGGATTAAAAACAGAAAAAGTAAGCTAGAGCAGACGATTTAGGTGTTTGTGGGTGTGCGAGAGGTCTCGGGTTCGAGCCATGGCAGGGACACTTTATCTGTTTTTGGGCAAATTTTTATGAGGTAGCTTCCATAATATATCATTATTATTATTAATATTATTATTATTATTATTATTATTATTATTATTATTATTATTATTATTATTATTATTATTATTATTATTATTATTATTATTATTATTATTATTATGATTGTTATTATTAGTGTTGCAAGTATTATTATTATTATCATCATTATAAGTATTATCATGATTAAGATTATTATTATCATTACTAAGAAAATAATACAACCCATTATTATTATCATTAATATTGGTGCTATTACCTTGCTATTAATTATTATTATTATTATCATAAAGACTATTATTAACACTATCATTATAATTATTATTAGTATGATTAGTATCCTTAATATTGTCATTGTTAAAAACTATTATCATTATAATTATTATCACTTTATTAAAATGAGAACTAATACTAATATTATTATTAATATTATCAACATCTTTATTTTTGAAATTAGCAGGATAATAAAAAATAGATTTTTTTAAAATAAATATATTGTTTTCAAGAGAATTATAAATGAAAGATCATTATTATTATTATCATTGATCATTATCAAAATTATTACAAAAAGATATTTGCATATAGAAATTTCATTACTATGATATTAGTAATACATATCACCATATTATTTTTTTATGATACTAATTAAGTTATAAAAGATATCAATTGATATATAAATATATTTTTATCATATAAAAACCCTAGTATAAGTTTTTATTTATAACCTGTTATAAAGAAAGATAAATATTAGTATATATAAAATATACAAAATTAAATATAATAAATTTAATTAAATAACATATAATATAACAAGCATATTATTAATAATAATTTATATAAACTCGCTCGATTACAATTATACGTGTTAATAAATATACAACTGATATAGGTTCGTGAATCCGAGGCCAACCCTGCATTGTCTAAATGTCGTAATATGTATTTTTACAACAAAATACAGTATGGTGAGTTTCATATGATCCCTTTTACTCTTTACATTTTGGGCTGAGAATACATGCAAATATTTTAATAACTGTTTTACAATATTTATATGTGTGAGTTTCATTTGCACCCTTTTACTCTTTACATTTTTGGGCTGAGAATACATGCAAATGCTTTATTAACTGTTTTACAATATTTATATGTGTGAGTTTCATTTGCTCCTTTTTAATCTTTACATTTTTGGGCTGAGAATACATGCAAATGCTTTATTAACTGTTTTACAATATTTATATGCGTGAGTTTCATTTGCCTTTTTACCCTTTATATTTTTGAGATGAGAATACATGCGCAATTTTTATAAATGTTTTACGAAATGGACACAAGTAATCGAAACTACATTATATGGTTGAATTATCGAAATCGAATATGCCCTTTTTATTAAGTCTGGTAATCTAAGAATTAGGGAACAGACACCCTAATTGACGCGAATCCTAAAGATAGATCTATCGGGCCCAACAAGCCCCATCCAAAGTACCGGATGCTTTAGTACTTCGAAATTTATATCATGTCCGAAGGAGGATCTCGGAATGATGGGGATATTCTTATATGCATATTGTGAATATCGGTTACCAGGTGTTCAATCCATATGAATGATTTTTGTCTCTATGCATGGGACGTATGTTTATTAGAATTGGAAATATGGAAATCTTGAGGTCTATTAAAAATTATGAAATGATTCCTTATGATAAACTAATGAACTCACCAACCTTTTGATTGACACTTTAAAGCATGTTTATTCTCAGGTATTAAAGAAATCTCCTGTTGTGCATTTGCTCATCTTAGAGATATTACTTGGAGCCATTTATGACATATTTCAAAAGACGTTGCATTCGAGTCGTTGCGTTCATCAAGATTATTATTAAGTCAATTATAGTTAGATATATTATGAAATGGTATGCCTGCCGTCAACTTTTGATGTAATGAAAGATTGTCTTTTCAAAAACGAATGCAATGTTTGTAAAATGTATCATATAGAGGTCAAGTACCTCGCGATGTAATCAACTGTTGTGAATCGTTTATAATCAATATAGACTTCGTCCGGATGGATTAGGACGGGTCTTCACAATGACGACCTCTATCAAATTTCAGGGACGAAATTTCTTTAACGGGTAGGTACTGTGACGACCCGGAAATTTCCGAACAAATTTAAACTTTAATTTTATATTATTCCGACACGATAAGCAAAGTTTGTTAAGTTAAATCTCAAACATTTTAAATTATGTTCATACATTCATTCAACCTCGACTAAGTTCCAACGATTCACGAACCATTAAAAGAATATGATTATATATGTATATGTGTATATATATTATAATTTGAAACGTAAACAAAATATTAGATTACATGACTACATTTGTTTCAAAATGGTTATCGATGGACTTAGAAGATAAGATCAAATGATTGAATTATCAGATACATTGAATTATGATTTAGGAGTCTCGGTTGAGAGGTCCACATTGATTTGAGAAATCGTTCAGTTTTAACCATATTCGGAAAATGGTAAAGTGATTTACGAGTAAGAACAAATTGTCAATCATTGAGAGTTAGACAAAGGATAGTGGAAGATTGAATTTCATAAAGCTTGATTGATCTATTTTCAAATGTACGAAAACGCTTTACGATATAATAGAACTCGAATATTTAAGATGTCTTTGATTGAATAATGTGAGATGGAATATTGATTGTTAAATATATAGATAACCTACAACGTGTATTAAAAATGTATTTAAGAATATTGAAGATACATATATAGTTTCAAATTAAGTAACACTTGATTCAATTGATATTTAGATATGTTATCTAGGACGTTTGATAAATGTTGGCGCATAAATGGATTACGCCAAATTAAGTTTTAAAAGTATAAACGATACGTGTTATATTATTTTCTAAACGAAATTTAAAACGAACTTTGAAATATAATTAAGTTTTGAAAAATTAAATATTATATCATTACATAAATATTTTTTTTCATTACTTATGATATGTACAAGATTATATTTTAAAATGAAAATATATATATATTTTAATTTAGTCATAAAGTGTCCCGATTTAAAATAATATATATTGATAAACAACGAGTCACTGATTTATAAAAGCAAATGACCACAACATTCAATTTTATAAAGTTACATTTTTATAAAGTAATTTATTAATGAAGAAGTCTAATTTTTGTAAAAGGTACACGTCGCGTAACGTAAAAGGCTAATTTTCTAAACGTACGAAAGTGCGCTCGAAAAACCGAATGTGGTACATGAGTCGTGAGACTACGACCGTGTCATTTTTGTAAAAATTATATTTTTACCATGAGCATAAATATAATATAATATTTAATTAATTCAAAAGATTAAATATATTATATATATTAAACAATATATATATGATTCATAAAGTGTGGCGTATGATTTTGAATTGAAATTTATGTCTCATGCGATTGCATGAGATCTCCACACAATCCTCATGCAATCGCATGAGGGGTAGGTGAGGCTCAAGATTGTTTAAAAACTCGATGTCTCGTTCATTTTATCTATCTATTCTCTCGATCCCTCTCTGATATACATATACATATTTATTTATTTATTATTTATTATTATTATTATTATTATTATTATTAAAGATTATTATTATTATTATCATTAGAAATATTATTATTAGTAGTATTATTATTATGTACACAAAATACTACGACGAGGTTCTGCCCCAAATATTTTCAAAACTGGTTATCGAGTAGGATAGGGCTAAGGAAATTATGGGTTATAACTATGGAGGTGATGGGTAATGTTCGAGGGTATGCTCGTGAGGTCAAACTATTGTTTATCATCTCCGTTGCGTCTACTTACCTTTCCTGCAATATTGAACCTCAATATTGATACGTGAGTACAATTTTTACATATTAATAGTGTATCCCTGACTAGTGCTCGAGAAAATAGGATTATGCATGCTTGTACTTTTGATATCGTCCTTAGTTAGGTTATGTTGAATCTCGAATTAGTTACACCTACGGTTGAGATAAGGTATAAGATATGCATGTCGTTGGAAAGCTAGCGAAAAATTAAGAACTTTTCCTTTAGATGTCGAATGGTTTCGATGAACGGATTATAAGTTATAGTCAATTGAATTTTTGATATTATTATTAAAAATGATTATTATTATTATTGTCATTATTATCGTCGTTCTAGTTTTTATCTTATTATTATTATTATTATTATTATTATTATTATTATTATTATTATTATTATTATTATTATTATTATTATTATTATTATTATTATTATTATTATTATTATTATTATTATTATTATTATTAAGATCATTAATAATAAAAGTATTATCATTAAAAATTGTTATTTTTATTATTATTACCATCGTTATTATCGTTAAAATTATAATTAGTATTATTATTATTATTATCATTCAAATAGTTATTAGGATTATCCTTATTATAATATTTCTTATTATTAGTATTATTATAATTAAAACTAATATTAGTAACATTTAATTATTTTTGATTACTATTATTATCCTTAAAATGAACGCGATATAAAAGACGATTTAAAAACTATTAACAAATTGATTAGGAAATAATGAGTATGAATACCATGATGAAATTTAAAGATATTGATTAGATAAAATTATCATCCTTCATTACTTTTATCACTATTATTATTAAAAGTATTATTATTAATATTAAAAATATCACCTTTACAAAAATTATTATTTTTAATAGGAATATCATTATTAATATAAAATTTCATTATTAATAAGAATTATCATATTCTTATAATACCATTTTCATAAATATAAATATTGTTATTAATAGAATAATAATAATTATTAATACAAAATAATACAACTTTTACTTATTATTATTATTATCAATGTTATTTTTATCAATTAAAAATATAATACAAATAATATAATTACCTTAATAGAACCTATCATAACATTTTTATGATATTCAATGAACTTTATAAATTTTATTATCAAAAAGTATATTTTTATAAAGCTTTATTTATTAATAAATGAATTATAGTAATTACTCTAATTAATATTTTAAAAATATTTAAAATATAAAACGACGATATTTAAACTATATAATAATCATGTATAAATTTTGGAAATCATTTTGAGTCAAATTGACTTTTGTTGACTTTTGGATATTAGACTCGAGCATTAGGATTGTGGTACACTATAATTTAATCTAAATTATTAGACAAATATTAATCACCATATAAATATATATAATTAATATAGGTTCGTGAATCCGAGGACAACCTTGTACTTGTTCAATGATTTTATATGTATTTTTACTACAAAATACAGGATGGTGAGTTTCATTTCCTCCCTTTTTACTCATTACACTTTTGGGCTGAGAATACATGCAAATGCTTTATTAACTGTTTTATAATATTTATATGCGTGAGTTCATTTGATCCCTCTTTACTCATTATATTTTTGGGCTGAGAATACATGCAAATGTTTTATTAACTGTTTTACAATATTTATATACGTGAGTTTCATTTGCTCCCTTTTTAAATGCTTTTACAATATATATTTTTGGGACTGAGAATACATGCACGGTTTTATAAATGATTTACAAAATAGACACAAGTACGTGAAACTACATTCTATGGTTGAATTATCGAAATCGAATATGCCCCTTTTTATTAAGTCTGGTAATCTAAGAATTAGGGAACAGACACCCTAATTGACGCGAATCCTAAAGATAGATCTATTGGGCCCAACAAGCCCCATTCAAAGTACCGGATGCTTTAGTACTTCGAATTATATCATGTCCGAAGGAGGATCCCAAAATGATAGGGGATATTCTATATGCATCTTGTTAAGTTCGGTTACCAGGTGTTCACCATATGAATGATTTTTATCTCTGCAGTTTACGAAATGCCTGATGTGAGATAGTTGTTATGAAATATGAAATCTTGTGGTCTATTAAAATGATGAAAATGAAATGATTTCTATAAACTAATGAACTCACCAACCTTTTGGTTGACACTTTTAAGCATGTTTATTCTCAGGTTTGAAAGAAATCTTCCGCTGTGCATTAGCTCATTTTAAAGATATTACTTGGAGTCATTCATGACATATTTCAAAAGACGTTGCATTCGAGTCGTTGAAGTTCAATAGAGATTATTATTAAGTAAATGACAGATTAGATCATTTGTAGTTTGAATATTATAAAATGATATGCATACTTGTCAACTTTCGATGTAAATGAAAGTTTTTCTTTTAAAAACGAATGCAATGTTTGTAAAATGTATCATATAGAGGTCAATACCTCGCGATGTAATCAACTATTGTAATTCGTTTATAATCGATGTGGACTTCGTCCGGATGGATTAGGACGGGTTGTTAAAGTTGGTATCAGAGCGGTGGTCTTAGCGAACCAGGTCTGCATTAGTGTGTCTAACTGATAAATCTTTAGGATACATTAGTGAGTCTGGACTTCGACCGTGTCTGCATGTCAAAAGTTTTACTTATCATTTTGTGTCAAAAATCATCTACTTATCATCCGTAGGAAATTACCTGCTTATCATTCTTAACTCTAGACACGTCTTACTGCATTGATTGCATAAATAGTGTATAGACAAAATTCATATCTTAGCGTATCTGATAATTCATATCTATGCGTATCTGTTACTGTAAACTTTGCCTGACATATTCCATAAATTCCTCCGTAACCTACGAGATATTTTGCTCTATATATATAGATATTCTATGTAATTAGAATACTATCCGATAGCCAGAAATCATTCCAATCGAAAAATACTTTATTCAATAGTACGAAATGGAATTCGTCATTAGTTCAAGTTCCTCGAATTCCGAAATGGAATCCCACTCAAGCACCGAAAGCAGTGTGACCGGAATGGATCAACCAATCAGTCATCACCTATTCTGGATGAATTAGGGATGGGTTCGTAGCCTCCTCAATCATTGGAGACAAGAAGAAGGTGATCCCTTCCATCCACCAAATTGCCCTCTTGACGATGAACCTGAAGCACTTACCGGCGAACCTGTTCGAGAAACCATTTTCTCTCTTATTTCCAGAGTATCTCGTCACTATTATACACTACATCAAATTCTAGATTTTATTTATCCGCTCGTCCTAACCGACAATTACCCCGGTGTAATAGAAGAAGTCAACGAGCTTCGTGCTCGGGTAGTGGCTTTAGAAAATATGGTGCGAAGGTTACAAACACCATCAGCAGCACCAGCAGCATAACCAGTACCACCAGTAACATCCACATCGCAAGCCCCTATACCATAAGCACCAGCAACATCACCGGCATCAATGGTACCACCATCATCAACACCAACAGTATCATTATCACCACCAACAATCACATCCGCATCACATGCCTCAATATCACAATCGGTACCTCGGATATCAACATCACATGCACCATAGATACCAAGGAGTACCAACAACAACAAACGATGAAGTATTAATTCATAACCTCATCGGAGAAACATCCTGCGGTGATTATGTAATCTCTAAAGTCTTAGAGATTATCTAGTTCAGCCTTAACCATAGATCAGATAAGTAAACAGAGATGATAGAAACCCTGACAAGAATGGTGCTCAATTTACAAGCTAGACTTGTTTTAACAGCATCAACAGTACTCTTAGCCTCACCAACACAGTCAGTGCTGCCAACGCCATTAGAATCGTCAGCACCTCTAACATCATAAACTCCGCCAGGTCAAGAATCACCGTGGACATCATTACGAATCAACAACGAGTATATTGTATCAACGAGTTATGAAGTATGAACTCAGTTCCTCCGAAGAATTTATATGTATATATATATATATATATATATATATATATATATATATATATATATATATATATATATATATATATATATATATATATATATAATTTTAAACCATGATAAATCCTTCTGTACTAAGCTATTATATATGGAACTTAACTATCCGGTTAATTCATATTACTAATATGCTATGATGTACATTCTTCATTAGCATTAATCATTGTTAACCACAATCCCTGCTTCAACTCAATGAATTTTATTTCATAATAAATCAAGTGTATTGTTTAAATATATGTTTGATTTTTATAATTTCATCATCGATGTACTCGAAACTTTTCAAACCACATCATTCGTACCCTGAGAAGTTCACAATAGTTCCACGAACACCAACATCAGGCACCAACAAAATAACGAAGTATTGATTCATAATTTCAATTTCATTAAAGAATTATTCTTCGAAGAATATTTGGTTCCTAATAGTTTTGGAAATTACTTATTCTAGCTCAAACCGAAAAGCAAATGAGACTAATATCATATTAACTCATTAAATCCATGATTTACATCTGAAGAAAATATATATGTAAGTATATTTTCATAAAGATTGTAATTAAAAATTCTCTTGTACAAAAGATTAGTTGTGAAATTTTTTTTAACGGGTAGGTAATACCCGAGAGATATATAAATTCACAATTAATATGTTACATTCTTCGAATCTAATTCAGCAAATCATCCATTATACTTTCTAGTTTCACAACAATATTCAATCTTTTATAGAAATCAAAACAACTATACTCATTCAAGATCTAATTACATATTTTGATTTTGAAATCACAAAATTCAATTCGAGATATAATCAGTATTATCACTCTTAGATTCCTACATCTTTCAAAGCTATACTTTGACTTCAAAACTGTGCTAGAACGTCATTTGTATATCAACGATTACAGTCTGTGTTTAAACCCTTCGGAATTCCCGAAGACACTTTAAATAATGAACCATCGAGATGATGATCCAACCACATGTTAACCACCGTTATGCACCTGGAAAACCCTTGGAACCTAAGTAAAGGTTAACACGTAACCGCGCCAGATCCTTTGGTATTTATTAGCAAAAATAATCTTGCGATTCCTTTTTAAAGAAACGAGTTTTGTCACAGCTCCACCAAGTCCACTTCGACTTTTATTTGAAGTAGTCGTATTATAACTCGGATATATACGATTACCCTTTTGTTACCGGGGAACCATTTATGTTTCACCACATTATCAGCAAATGTACCAGCAACTTCATTACCCTCTAACTTTAGCTTCTCCGAAAAATCATTATATTTATTCATTAAAACCCTATCATATACTCATCCGCGTCTTGTAACAAAAATTTCCATGCCAATTATCGAGAATCAGTAATCAGTATTTCGAAATCTCACAGCGTTTTCACTTCAACAGATATATATATATATATATATATATATATATATATATATATATATATATATATATATATATATATATATATATATATATATATATATATAACGTCTATCTCCTAAACCTACATATTTCAAATGTGAAGTTTCTGAAAAATACCTCAGCCTACGAATCAGTACTATTAATTTTTGAAAAAGACTGAAGAAGTGGCAAGGACGGTAGACAACAATTACGGTCAGAAGTTTGATAATAAAGAATAGTAGATTGGAAGAGCTCAAAAAAAATATATAATTTAGAACTGAAAAATGGATTGAGCAAAGTATGAAAGAGGCTGTGGACAAATCACAAAGACTGAAACTGCCTTCAAAGAATCTAAATGATTCAGTGTCTGCTGAAGTCATTAATGAATACTTTGCTCCTGACTCTAAACCCGTGTGGATGATATTCTTCATCATCCTCTGATCTTAGATATTATAAGATATCATCATATCTTCCGTTATAAATATCTTCGATATTCCTGAAGATATTTTCACAACTATTCTTATCTGAAATCATTTATCTCTTCGCAATATCTGCGTTACAACATAAAAGAAACTGTGTTCGTTTCTAAATTCTGAAACCTTCAAGGTTAAAATAGGAATATTTTTGAAGTGGTGTTGGAAGCTGATGCATGAGTTAGTATAATATAATGACACTTGATCAATGTGATTATATTACAGTAATTCATGCTGAGTTTCTAAATGGAATGTGATGATTCACAGATTCTAACATCATCAGGTGCCATGTTACACGACTCTTATATTCTATTTAACTTCTATCATATCAAGAAAAATATTTTTCTTGATGATTCAGTCTTTTCCAGGGTATTCTGGTAATTTAACAAGTCGAGATCGTGCCATTACCATTCCCTTCTTAGAACATTAACAAATGTTCATTCTGAAACTTATATCTGCGAATTCTGGACGATTACAAGAGATGCTTAATCGTAAGAAGAAGAAACAGAGGGACAAAGTTCCGAAACAGAAATTAGAGTATAAATCGCAGCAAATAGGAGGGAGTGTTAACTGTGGATGACAGTGATTATAGGAGACAGGAATAGGGACATTGAAATATAAGGGAGAATATGAAGCCCGATAACAACACATAAATTACAAACCGTGTATATCAATGTTTATTGCAACATAAAGACCCGGGAGAATTATAAGTACTATAACCCCAAAGGCAAAGTAGAAGTAAGCAGATTCCTCTGGTGGAAGTTGGAAAAGGAGAACAATTGTTGCGATAGTAAGGATAAGGACAAGGATTAGAACTGGATTAAGCATTTTCATAATCTTTTGAATTTAGGAATTGAGTATAGGAATGATAAAAATAATGGAAGGTGTAAGTTGAAAGGAAACGAAGGAGGTAGATTTATAGTAACATATCTGACGAAGAAATCGAGATGCATTATCACATTAAATTGAAGCGGATCCTAATTTCCGTAATCGCCGAAAAATCAAATCTTGTGTAGATTACAAAGATTTTCTTTAATCCAAAGATCAACTGGGATGACGTCAAAAGATAAGACAAATCTCTATTATCTCATTTCATTCTTTTACGATAGCTTCACTCCTACGCTTCAAGAAATCAAATTATTCTACCCATATTTCCAAATCATGATAAAACTCTATATATCAGCTTATACTCGTCATAATAACATTCTCATTGTTAGCCATGATGACCTCTATCAAATTTCGGGGACGAAATTTCTTTAACGGGTATGTACTGTGACGACCCGGAAATTTCCGAACAAATTTAAACTTTAATCTTTATATTATTCCGACACGATAAGCAAAGTTTGTTAAGTTAAATCTCAAACATTTTAAATTATGTTCATACATTCATTCAACCTCGACTAAGTTCCAACGATTCACGAACCATTAAACGAATATGATTATATATGTATATGTGTATATATATTATAATTTGAAACGTAAAAAAAATATTAGATTACATGACTACATTTGTTTCAAAATGGTTATCGATGGACTTAGAAGATAAGATCAAATGATTGAATTATCAGATACATTGAATTATGATTTTGGAGTCTCGGTTGAGAGGTCCACATTGATTTGAGAAATCGTTCACTTTTAACCATATTCGGAAAATGGTAAAGTGATTTACGAGTAAGAACAAATTGTCAATCATTGAGAGTTAGACAAAGGATAGTGGAAGATTGAATTTCATAAAACTTGATTGATCTATTTTCAAATGTACGAAAATGCTTTACGATATAATAGAACTCGAATATTTAAGATGTCTTTGATTGAATAATGTGAGATGGAATATTGATTGTTAAATATATAGATAACCTACAACGTGTATTAAAAACGTATTTAAGAATATTGAAGATACATATATAGTTTCAAATTAGGTAACACTTGATTCAATTGATATTTAGATATGTTATCTAGGACGTTTGATAAATGTTGGCACATAAATGGATTACGCCAAATTAAGTTTTAAAAGTATAAACGATACGTGTTATATTATTTTCTAAACGAAATTTAAAACGAACTTTGAAATATAATTAAATTTTGAAAAATTAAATATTATATCATTACATAAATATTTTTTTTCATTACTTATGATATGTACAAGATTATATTTTAAAATGAATATATATATATATATATATATATATATATATATATATATATATATATATATATATATATATATATATATATATATATATATATATATATATATATATTTTAATTTAGTCATAAAGTGTCCCGATTTAAAATAATATATATTGATAAACAACGAGTCACTGATTTATAAAAGCAAATGACCACAATGCTCAATTTTATAAAGTTACATTTTTATAAAGTAATTTATTAATGAAGAAGTCTAATTTTTGTAAAAGGTACACGTCGCGTAACGTAAAAGGCTAATTTTCTAAACGTACGAAAGTGCGCTCGAAAAACCGAATGTGGTACATGAGTCGTGAGACTATGATCGTGTCATTTTTGTAATAATTATATTTTTACCATGAGCGTAAATATAATATAATATTTAATTAATTCAAAAGATTAAATATATTATATATATTAAACAATATATATATATGATTCATAAAGTGTGGCGTACGATTTTGAATTGAAATTTATGTCTCATGCGATTGCATGAGATCTCCACACAATCCTCATGCAATCACATGAGGGGTAGGTGAGGCTCAAGATTGTTTAAAAACTCGATGCCTCGTTCATTTTATCTATCTATTCTCTCGATCCCTCTCTGATATACATATACATATTTATTTATTTATTATTTATTATTATTATTATTATTATTAAAGATTATTATTATTATTATCATTAGAAATATTATTATTATTAGTATTATTATTATGTACACAAAATACTACGACGAGGTTCTGCCCCAAATATTTTCAAAACTGGTTATCGAGTAGGATAGGGCTAAGAAAATTATGGGTTATAACTATGGAGGTGATGGGTAATGTTCGAGGGTATGCTCGTGAGGTCAAACTAGTGTTTATCATCTCCGTTGCTTCTACGTACCTTTACTGCAATATTGAACCTCAATATTGATACGTAAGTACAATTTTTACATATTAATAGTGTATCCCTGACTAGTGCTCGAGAAAATAGATTATGCATGCTTGTACTTTTGATATCGCCCTTAGTTAGGTTATGTTGAATCTCGAATTAGTTACACCTACGGTTGAAATAAGGTATAAGATATGCATGTCGTTAGAAAGCTAGCGAAAAATTATGAACTTTTCCTTTAAATGTCCAATGGTTTCGATGAACGGATTAGAAGTTATAGTCAATTGAATTTTTGATATTATTATTAAAAATGATTATTATTATTGTCGTTATTATCGTCGTTCTAGTTTTTTTCTAATTATTATTATTATTATTATTATTATTATTATTATTATTATTATTATTATTATTATTATTATTATTATTATTATTATTATTATTAAGATCATTAACAATAAAAGTATTATCATTAAAAATTGTTATTTTTATTATTATTACCATCGTTATTATCGTTAAAATTATAATTAGTATTATTATTATTATTATTATCATTAAAATAGTTATTAGGATTATCCTTATTATAATATTTATTATTATTAGTATTATTATAATTAAAACTAATATTAGTAACATTTAATTATTTTTTATTACTATTATTATCCTTAAAATGAACTCGATATAAAAGACGATTTAAAAACTATTAACAAATTGATTAGGAAATAATGAGTATGAATACCATGATGAAATTTAAAGATATTGATTAGATAAAATTATCATCCTTCATTACTTTTATCACTATTATTATTAAAAGTATTATTATTAATATTAAAAATATCACCTTTTAAAAAATTATTATTTTTAATAGGAATATCATTATTAATATAAAATTTCATTATTAATAAGAATTATCATATTGTTATAATACCATTTTCGTAAATATAAATATTGTTATTAATAGAATAATAATAATTATTAATACAAAATAATACAACTTTTACTTATTATTATTATCAATGTTATTTTTATCAATTAAAAATATAATACAAATATTATAATTACCTTAATAGAACCTATCATAACATTTTTATGATATTCAATGAACTTTATAAATTTTATTATCTAAAAGTATATTTTTATAAAGCTTTATTTATTAATAAATGAATTATAGTAATTACTCTAATTAATATTTTAAAAATATTTAAAATATAAAACGATGATATTTAAACTATATAATAATCATGTATAAATTTTGGAAATCATTTTGAGTCAAATTGACTTTTGTTGACTTTTGCATATTAGACTCGAGCATTAGGATTGTGGTACACTATGATTTAATCTAAATTATTAGACAAATATTAATCAACATATAAATATATATAATTAATATAGGTTCGTGAATCCGAGGACAACCTTGTACTTGTTCAATGATGTTATATGTATTTTTACTACAAAAAACAGTATGGTGAGTTTCATTTGCTCCCTTTTTACTCATTACACTTTTGGGCTGAGAATACATGCAAATGATTTATTAACTGTTTTATAATATTTATATGAGTGAGTTCATTTGATCCCTCTTTACTCATACATTTTTGGGCTGAGAATACATGTAAATGCTTTATTAACTGTTTTACAATATTTATATACGTGAGTTTCATTTGCTCCCTTTTTAAATGCTTTTGCAATATATATTTTTGGGACTGAGAATACATGCGCTGTTTTATAAATGATTTACAAAATAGACACAAGTTCGTGAAACTACATTCTATGGTTGAATTATCGAAATCGAATATGCCCCTTTTTATTAAGTCTGGTAATCTAAGAATTAGGGAACATACACCCTAATTGACGTGAATCCTAAAGATTGATCTATTGGGCCCAACAAGCCCCATCCAAAGTACCGGATGCTTTAGTACTTCGAATTATATCATTTTCGAAGGAGGATCCCAAAATTATAGGGGATATTCTATATGCATCTTGTTAAGGTCGGTTACCAGGTGTTCACCATATGAATGATTTTTATCTCTGCAGTTTGCAAAATGCCTTATGTGAGATAGTTGTTATGAAATATGAAATCTTGTGGTCTATTAAAATGATGAAAATGAAATGATTTCTATAAACTAATGAACTCACCAATCTTTTGGTTGACACTTTTAAGCATGTTTATTCTCAGGTTTAAAAGAAATCTTCCGCTGTGCATTAGCTCATTTTAAAGATATTACTTGGAGTCATTCATGACATATTTCAAAAGACATTGCATTCGAGTCGTTGAAGTTCAATAGAGATTATTATTAAGTAAATGACAGATTAGATCATTTGTAGTTTGAATATTATAAAATGATATGCATACTTGTCAACTTTCGATGTAAATGAAAGCTTATCTTTTAAAAACGAATGCAATATTTGTAAAATGTATCATATAGAGGTCAATACCTCGCGATATAATCAACAAGTGTAATTCATTTATAATTGATGTGGACTTCATCCGGATGGATTGGGACGGGTTGTTAAATTTTGAATGTCAATTTTAAAGGCACATCTACCCTTACCTTTCTTCCACTTATAACCCCTCATCAATTCTTGAGCTAGGAAGATATTATCACTTATTTGCCTTCCAGGAATAAAAGCAGATTGGTTCTCATCAACAAGATCATCTAAGACACCCTTAATTCTGTTAGCTAATATCTTTCTTATGATCTTGTACAACACATTGCAGCATGAAATTGGCCTGTAATCACCTACTTTCAAAGGGCATTCAGTTTTAGGGACCAAAGCAATTAAGGTAGCATTAACCTCACCTAGAAGCCTTCCATTAACAAAAAACTCCTTCACTGTAGTAATAATCTCATCACCCACCACTGGCCATGCAGCTTTAAAGAACTTAGAATTGAAACCATCAGGACCTGGGGATTTAGACTCATCAATATCCCATAAAGCTTCTTTTATTTCTTGGTCCTCCACCATTCTAACCATAAAAGCAGCAGATTCAAGATTGAGTTTGTTTTTAAAAAGGACTTCTATTATATCAATTTGAGAGACATCATGAGATGTGCCCAGCATGCTTTCAAAGTGTTTAACAAACTGGTCAGGCACCTCATTTCCTACAAAGCTGACCCCATTAGTATCTTGCACACACTCAATTCTATTTCTATTGTTCCTGGATTTGATGACCTTGTGAAAGTAGGCAGTGTTAGCATCACCCTCGTTTAGCCATTGCACTTTACTCTTCTGAATCAACAACTTCTCTTCTTCAATGATGGCATCCTTATAGGCTTTAAAAAGAACACACTCATCCTCTCTTAGCTGGCCATTAAAAGTGTCATCATTAATTTGTTGCTGCACCATTAAAAGGTCCTCCCTCAAAATAGCTGTTTTTTTATGAACATTACCATTGATATTGTTAAGCTTTCTCATTTGCTTCTTGACCTTTTTGAGTTTAGTTACAACAGAAAACATGTTGTATCTAGGCACATGCTCACACCAAGCATCTTTAATTAAGGGCAAGAAATCAGGTTTCTCAGCAAGGTAATTGTTGAATCTGAAAGGCTTAATCTTCTTTTTGGCCATATTGGGGAACGAGATCACAATGGGAGTATGATCTGATACACCATATGGTTGGAACTCAGCAAACACCATAGGAAAATGAGTAATGAGACCAGGATTACCCATAGCTCTATCAATCTTCTTCAAGACACCTATATCAGGACCTGTGGCATTGGGTTTTTGGTTCCATGTATAAAAGAGGCCTAATTGATTGATATCTTCAATCTCTATATCATTTACACATTCTCTAAAGGCACACATGGGGCTGGTTACAACAGAAGGGCCAGAACATCTTTCTTCAGGGTTCAGACTGACATTAAAATCACTAATGACTAACCAAGGGCTATCATTAACAATATTCCTGAAGGTTGAGAGCTCTTCCCATAACTTCTTTCTTCTAGTGTCATTGTTTGAAGCATAAATAAAGGAACAAAAAAACCTCTTATTACTATTGATCTGCTCAATTAAACAGTGCATAACCTGGTCTGTATGATGCATTACATTACAAGTGACTTCATTAGGATCCCAACCTACAACAATTCTAGTTCCACCCAAGCAACTGGTATTATTAGCAGCTCTATGCCAATTGCCAAACACATAATTACACACTTTGTCTAGCTTTTTAGATAAAACCCTAGTTTCCACTATACAGCAGACACTACAATTACTATTCCTTATGAGTTTTTTGACTTCATCTTGTTTAGAGGTAGGATTCATACCTCTAATATTCCAACAGGCTAGCTTAAATATTGGGAACAGGTTAGGGTGGGACCCATCTCCATTCACAATACCATCACAAGAATTCATGTCAACATCCTTCATCAGAGTGGCTGTACCATCATTTTCAGATAACACATCCTCCTCATCAGAATCATCACAGGCACCAGGCTTAAAAAAGTTAATACCTTGTTTTTTACATAAAAATTGGAAAAATTCTTTATCTTCTTTGGACCAGGTATTGACAGTTAGACTTGATGGTAGTAATTTAGGGTTAGCACATGATTTAAGGTAGTCCTTTCTATATTCCCACAGCTTCCATTCCACATCATATTCATCTTCAATTTACTCATCTTTTGATTCATCAACTAATACCCCAAACTTATTTTGCTTAAAAGAACCTGCTTTCTTGTTATCATTCCCATCCATAATACCTTTACCTCTATCCTTGTTACCTTCTATATTACCCTTTGCCCCAATTACACTAGATTTACTATCCTTATTATTACCCTTTGCAGCATTACTCTTAGACTTATTCCCACCTATATTATTTCCCTTGTTACTATTCTCACTTGGTACATCACTTTTATTACCATTATCATTCTTCTCTCCTATTTTGATGCCACTGCTACTGTTCTTTTCACCCACCTTGACCCAAGCACCCCCATTATTCTTGTTTCTGCTATTGTAAGTGAAATTCCCACCACTTTTACTGGTACTAGCCTGATTATCAATTGCTTTGCTGTTGCTTCCACTAGCCTACCCTTGTAGTTGAGTACCTGTTGCATTACCTTTACTATTACCATTCTTGTTGGGTATTTGAACTTGTTTGAGGATTGGTTTGCCGTTAGCACTCTTAATGACTTTGTTGTTTCTACCCATGGTTTGCCATCCTTCATCAGCTTTTTCTTTTAGTCTCTCTTCTTTTAACCTCTCTTCATCTGCTTGCTTTCTCTTGATATCCAATTCTTCTTCAGTTAATGGCCTACTTCTACAAATACCATAGTCATGGCTAAAAACCTTACAATGTGAACACCTGACAGGTTTCCATTGATATCCTAGCTTAATTTTGATTAATTTGCCTGGGATCCCATTCTGACTTGGGTAGATAGCTTTAATATGATCTGGGATTTCCTCATTTGCATTTATATCCACCAACACTCTAGCATAACCAGCCTGGCCAGTTTGTCTAACACATCTTTCTTTTGTTACCTTGTCCATGGCAATAGGTTTCCCTATTTGGCTCACAATGCTACTTATACACTTACCATTCCATAGATCAAAAGGCAAATCAATCAAAGCAACCCACAATGGTAGCACAGTTGGTTCAACTTTATCAAGGTACATCCCTAGTTCCCATTTCTTCAAGAACATGGGCACATTTTCAATCATCCAAGGTCCACTTTTTAAAACCTGCATCATTTTATCCTCACTACTAAAGTTGAAAAGGAAAAAACCTGAGCTGTTCATTGAGATGTCTTTTATTCCATAATTCCTCCACATCCTGCTCAAATGCCATCTAACAGTAGAAAAGTGCATTCTAGCACCCACAAAATAGCCATAAAGAGTTAACAAGTACATGGCACTTCCAACCTCAACATGTTCTTTTTGTAATTGGACAACTTTCTCTCCATATAAGGTTACAGAAGATGGAAGATATTCCAGTTGATCAAGTGCAAATTTAAGGGTAGCATTACCCTCCTTACTAACAGCAGAAGCAAATGATTTACCATCTGTGACCTTGCCATCATCAACAACCATATCTGTATCAATACTAGAGTTTGTGCCTGCTTTAAATTCAGTAGGAGAGACATCCAACATTTGAATGATGGACTGATCTTTCTTCTCTGGCTTCTTGTTCAAAGATTCTAGAAGACTAGCTGTATGAGGGTTTTTGGTAATTTTTGGTTGCATAACAAGTTTCCTGGCTATATTAACTGCCTTATCTTTTGGCTTGATTTTAGCATCATCCCTTCCACTACCATAGGAGGTTTGAAGAAGATAGTTGGTAGCATCCTTAACATTTTTCGCCTGCCATTTTCTCATAAGCCTATTCACAGTCTTCTTAGTTTGAGGAGTAACATTAGTGGACTCACCCTTCATCTTAACTAAAGTTTCAATATTGGGAGCATGAACATCAGTTATGAGGTCACACAACAATGTGACATTACCATAATCGTCCACCTTAATAAACTTATGCTTAGCTTTCAAAATAACAACTTTTTTTTCTTTTTTTGCTTGAAACCTGATTACCTGATGGATCCACAAAAGTTTCTATTATAGTAGCCTCAGCAAGAAGTTTATTGCCTTCATCTTCAATAAACTTAGGGTCTTCAAACACCTCATCAATGACTACACAAACCATTCTCTTATTCGACATAATTTTGCTTTGTGGAGCATGCACGTGCTTTTGAGATTTTGATTGATCACCACCAATTGTTGGCTCCTTTGTTGTATCCTCATTGGTTTGGGGGTTGTTAAATGCCTCATTGCTAATCCCAACATCGGCCATGTCTTGATCATTCAAAACTGGCTTTAGGGTTTCATTACACCCATGCACGTTGACAGCCACCTTTCCAATACCCTTTAAAGTAGCAGTATTATTCTCATCCGATACCACAGGATTACTTTGAGCATTGGGACGATTACCATTGATCAAAGGATCAAGGTTTTCTTTACCTGCACAATTCGAAATCAATGGAACAGTAACATTAGGGTTTGTCGTATTTTTTTGCTTTTTTGATGGGTTACGATTTGAGGGATCAGGGGGATCATTCCCTGATGATTTCATGACTGAAATTGAAGGAAATCAACAGGAATAACACAAGATTACACGAAAAATTAACAGATTAGAGCATGAAATACAAGAAAGAGATCGAAAATTGCAAATCGCCCTAGAGAGAGAAAAAGAGAAGAGAGAGAAAAAAATCGACCAAATGATTTTCCTTGGGGTTTAAGATTTAGGGTTTAGAGTTTAGGGTTTAGGGTTTAGGGTTTAGGGTTTAGGGTTTAGGGTTTAGGGGTTAGGGGTTAGGGGTTAGGGGTTAGGGTCTAGGGTCTAGGGTCTAGGGTCTAGGGGTTAGGGGTTAGGGGTTAGGGGTCAGGGTTCAGGGTTCAGGGTTCAGGGTTCAGGGTTCAAGGGTCAGGGGTCAGGGGTCAGGGGTCAGGGGTTTTGGGGTTTTGGGGTTTTGGGGTTGGGGTTTGGGGGTTTTTGTGATGACCCGGGAATTTCCGACCAAATTTAAACATAATCTTATATGATTCGACTCGATAAGCAAAGTCTATTAAACCGAGTCTCATTATGTTTGAACTATTTCATGATAACATTTGACCTTTAACTATTTCCGACGATTCACGAACCTTTAATTGTAACTAAGAATGTAAATATAAATAATTATATATAAAACTAATTATATTAGTATTAATGAACTATTAAGTAATTTTGTTATTATAAAAGATAACATTTAATAACTAAAGATTTTCATTTTGAATATATATAGTATATTGTATATAAATGATTCAAACATATTTTACCAACGTTATCAAAATATTAAATGTACAATGTTATACTTTGTAGTTAATTGTTTAATATACATAATTAATCATCTACTCAACATTTAAAACATGATTTTATATATATGGTAGTATACATATATACATAAATATAACTATATATATATATATATATATATATATATATATATATATATATATATATATATATATATATATATATATATATATGATTTTATACATAATTATTATATTATGTATATGTAGAAATTTATAATATATCTATGATGAAATAATGTACTATTTTAATAAATATATATAATACTTACATATATAAAACATTTATATTTTTCATAATTACATACATAAGTATAATATAATTAGTATGTAAATAAATATTATAATATATTTATATTAAAATGCATAAATATATAATATTCAGTATATGTTACAATACATATTACATAATTATTAAATATTACATAATAATAGATGATATTAATAAATTAAATTTAAATACAAATATAGTTGTTGTAGTAATGTTATTTGTATCGTCAAATATCAATATTTGTATTCATAATATCACTTTATATCATATAAAGATGAAATTGGATGTATAAATTAGATTATTATTACTAATATTATTATTATCGATAAAATATTAATATTATCATAATTAGTATGGTATTATTATTATTATTATTATTATCATTTTTACAATTATTATTATCATTAATATTATATTTATCATTATTATTAATTTTATTAATATTATTAGATATTAATAGTATTGTTATTATATATTATTATTATTAATTAAAAAAAAGCAGTAGGGATCTATATTATACGCTTGACCTCTGTATCCTTTATCTCTATTATTATTATTTTTTTTGTTTCTTTCCTGCTCCCAACTCGTGAACCTGTGTTGACATTTTCTCCATTTTTTATCAACCGATCTCTATTATTACAACATGATTATGTATAATTGCAAATCAAATAAAAAGGAAATCCAATGGGATTAAAGAGCACAGCGATATTTTTGTTTTCTTCTTCTCTGCACGCTCCAATTTTTTTTCTCTTAATTCAATTTCGAATAAAGTTTCAAAATCTAAAAATGCAGAAAGGTTAGAAATCTTCCTTTGAATCTATCTGCAAAATCTCAACTCTCAAATCTTTATATCGATCTTGAATTTTGAAGTCAAAGTTTAGTTTAAAAAAAGTCAACAATTGTTCTTGAGACAAATTCGCGTTCGTGTATATGTTTCTGATCAAATTGACGATTCCAGTAGTTTTTATACATGTTTAGAAAACTATTTCGTGTTATAAACATTATCTATAATGTTATCTATTACGAAATCAATTTTTTTTGTTTTGTTCCAAGAACCGACGCTGCAGTAGGCCTTAGTGTTTTTTTTTTTTATTTTAGAACCCAAATTATTTTTTTTTTCTGTAATGTTTTGAAGCTTTAAAGGGAACCCCGATTTTTTATTTTTTTTTGGTTATTGATGTTTTGTTGAATCCATGAGACTTGTGGAGAAGAAGAGGAATAGAAGAAAAATAGTTTATATATAAAATTTAAATTCGATATTAGTACAGAGAATCAGAATTGGTGGGATGGTCGAGAGTGTTTGCGTGTGAGCATGTGGTCACGAGATCGAGTCCAGAGGACGGTAGTTTCTTTTTTTTTTTGAAACTCTTTTCATGTGAGGTAGTTTTCTTTTCTAATTTTTTTATTGTTATTATATATTAATTATTATTAGTATTATTATTATTATTGTGATTGTTTTGATTGTTATTGTTATTGTTATTATTAGTATCATACTTGTTATCATATTTGAAAGTATTATAGACATTACTATTATTATTATGATAGGTATTAATAATATTATTATTAGTAATAAACTTATCATTTTAGTATTTTATCATCATTAGGATTATGATTATGATTATCATTATTATTATTATGAAGGAAATAAAAATATATTATTATCATCAATATTAGAATTTGTACCGGTTTATAAATAATAGTATCATCAGTACATTTACAATTAATAATATCATATTTATCAGTATCATCATTAATATTTACTAGTATTATTATGATTATCATTTATCATTTTATAAATATTAGAACCCTTATTATTAACATAAGTATGGTATTAGTATTAATATTATTTTAGAGTTATTATTATTAGTATCATTAACAGTTATCATTTTCATTTTTTTTGCTATTAGTATTATCATTATTAATAAAATTATTATTATTATTAGTAAATCATTATTATCTAAATTATTATTTTAACAAATAAATCTTTTGTACACTATATATATACTTATGGTATATACTAGGATTGTATTAATAATTCACATAACAAACTAATAAAATTTCATAAATACAATACTAACCACAAATATATGTATATAAATATATTAATGTCACTATTTATATAAACGTAAATCATTATAGATATATACATAAAATCGATATATATATATAAAATATAACTTAAAATATAATATAAGTATACGTTTTAAAATAAAGGTTAGAATAAATTCTACAAAACTATAATATATAAATAATACATATTAATAAATGAAATTTTGTAACTTACATTATACGTATTAATATATAAACAATTGATATAGGTTCGTGAATCCGAGGCCAACCCTGCATTGTTCAATGACGTCATATGTATTTTTACTACAAAATACAGTATCGTGAGTTTCATTTGCCTTTTTACCCTTTATATTTTTGGGCTGAGAATACATGCGCAACTTTTATAACTGTTTTACGAAATTGACACAAGTACGTGAAACTACATTCTATGGTTGGATTATCGAAGTCGAATATGCCCCTTTTTATTAAGTCTGGTAATCTAAGAATTAGGGAACAGACACCCTAATTGACGCGAATCCTAAAGATAGATCTATCGGGCCCAACAAGCCCCATCCAAAGTACCGGATGTTTTAGTACTTCGAAATTTATATCATGTCCGAAGGAGGATCCCGGAATGATGGGGATATTCTTATATATGCATATTGTTAATGTCGGTTACCAGGTGTTCAATCCATATGAATGATATTTTTGTCTCTATGCATGGGACGTATGTTTATGAGAAATGGAAATCTGAAATCTTGTGGTCTATTAAAATGATGGAAACGATTGTTTAAGTTAAACTAATGAACTCACCAACCTTTTGGTTGACACTTTAAAGCATGTTTATTCTCAGGTACGAAAGAAATCTTCCGCTGTGTATTTGCTCATTTTATAGATATTACTTGGAGTCATTCATGGCATATTTCAAAAGACGTTGCATTCGAGTCGTCGAGTTCATCAAGATTATTATCAAGTCAATTATAGTTGGATATATTATGAAATGGTATGCATGCCTGTCAACTTTCGATGTAATGAAAGTTTGTCTTTTCAAAAACGAATGCAATGTTTGTAAAATGTATCATATAGAGGTCAAGTACCTCGCGATGTAATCAACTGTTGTGAATCGTTTATAATCGATATGGACTTCGTCCGGATGGATTAGGACGGGTCTTCACAGTTGGTATCAGAGCGGTGGTCTTAGCGAACCAGGTCTTGCATTAGTGAGTCTAACTGATAGTCGTTAGAATGCATTAATGAGTCTGGACTTCGACCGTGTTTGCATGTCAAAAGTTTTGCTTATCATTTAGTGTCAAAAAATTATTTGCTTATCATCCTTAAAGTCTAAGACACGTCTTACTGCCTTTATTGCATAGACAGTGTATAGTTAAATTCATATCTTAGCGTATCTGTTATTGTTACCTTTGCCTGACAGCTTCCGTAGATTCCTCCATAGCTTATGGGATTTTAGTATTATATATGCTTATGTAAATTATGTATTGCAGGGTACTAATCTACATCCTATAATCTATTTCTTATCGAAAATCCTTCATCTGATCGTACGAGATGAATCCCTCAACCAGTTCGAGTCCATCAGATTTCGATAGCTATTTCGATAGTTATTCCGACAGCTATTTCGATATGGATTTCCACTCGAGCTCCGAAAGCAGAGTAACCGGAATGAATCGATCAATTAGCCATCATCTATTCTGAATGAATTGGAGATGGGTTCGTAGTCGACTTAATCAATGGAAACGCGAAGAAGGCGATCATTTCCACTAACCAAATTCACCTCTTGACAATGAACCTAAAACGTTTACCGGCGAACCTGTTCGAGACACCATTTTCTCTCTCATTTCCAAAGTATCTCATCACGATCATATACTATCTCAGATTCTAAACCTCATTCATCCGCTCGTCCGAACCGACAATCATCCCGGTGTAATAGAAGAAGTTAACGAACTTCGCGCATAAGTTGTAGTCTTGGAAAATATGGTGCAAAACGTACCAGCTTCATCCAAATCACCGGCACCAACAGTACCACCAACAACCCAAATTTCAATATCACATGCCTCAACATCTCAATCTATACCTCGAGTATAATCATCATTCTACATGACATTCTACATCAGTTATCTTCGTTCGACATGGTGATTATGTAATCTCTAATGTTTTAGAGATTATTTATTCTAGTTCCAACTGAAAACTAAATGAGTTTAATATCATGTTAACTCATTAAATTCATGATTACATCTGAAGAAAATATATATGTATATATGTTTTCATAAAGATTGTAATTAAAAATTCTTTTGTACAAACTGTTAATAATAAAAATATTTTAACGGGTAGGTAATACCCGAGGAATATTTAAATTTCACATTAATAAGTTACACTGTATATTCTTCGAATCTGATTCAACAGTTATTCACTATCCTATTTACAACCACCGGGATACTTATCCGTTCACCAAAGAATAACTATTTTTATTCAAATTCAATTTCATATTTGAATTTTGACCTATCAGAATCCAACAAGTGGCATAATGAAGAAATAATGGACACAATAAAAATTGATTAGAAACAGACTAATTAACAATATTAAATTTTATTAAGAAACCACGCTAACAAAATCCTAGCTAACTGTTCCTAGCTAACTGTTAATTCCGTATTACATTTTATTTATCGCAATTTATTTATCGCAATTTATTTATCGCAATTTATTTTATCGCAATTTATATTCTCGCAATTTTATTTATTGTCATTTAATTTCTGTTATTTACTTTACGCACTTTATTTATCGTCATTTAATTTCTGTTATTTATTTTACGCACTTTAAATATCGGGACACGTATACAAGGTTTTGACATATCATATCGACACATCTATATATATTATTTGGAATCACCATAGACACTCTATATGCAGTAATGATCGAGTTCTCTATACAGGGTTGAGGTTGATTCTATAATAATATATATACTTTGAGTTGTGATCGAGTCTGAGACATGTACACGGGTCACGATACGTATTAATTAATTCAAATATTATATATTAAACTATATATGAATGATTGCACTGTCAACTGTGGACTATCGACTGTGGACTAATAATATTGGACAATTAAAATGAATTAAAATATTGAATATAACATATGAAACTAAACAATTCTTCAAGTTTGCCACTTGATTTCGTCTTAAACCTCATTTGTATCTTCACGATTACATTCTGCGTTCAAACCTTTCATGATTCTTGAAAACACCTCAATCGATAGGATGAATCAACCGCACTTTATCTACGGAAGGAAAGATTTATGCATATAGTTATGCACCTGAGAAACTCTCGGCAATTGTGTAAAAGTTCAACACGTAGCCGCGTCAGATCCTTTGGCATTTATTAACAAAAACAACTTTGCGATCCCTTTTCAAAATTAGCCAATTTTGTCACAGCTCCAACAAGTCAACTTCGACTTTTCGTACGAAACAACCTTATTATAACGTTTATATATACGCGTGCTCTTTTATTGTTACCAGGTAACCTTTCATATTCCATCATATTACCATCAGCGTTTAATCATCTAAAAACACAATTCTCCTGAAACCACCTCGGATTAATAACCGATGATTCAGATATCATAGCATTAAATGCAGAGGAAACAGAAAAATGGTAGATGGTCTAAACGGACAAAAGTTTGATGATAAAGAAAGGAGTGTTAGGAACGCTCGATAGAAAATTGGGTATTGAAAAACAGATTGAGTTACCCATGAAGGAGACCAAGGACAAATACAAGGACCAAATCCAATATTCAAAGGATTCAGGTAATTCTGGATCCGTTGAAATCTTTAGAGAATATCTTGCTCCGAAGTCATGTTAAAATCTTGCGGAAAATCTTTCTCCATCAACCGTCGAACTTAGAAATTCCAAAATATCATCATCAATATCTTTGATATTTCTGAGGATATTTTCATAAATATTCTCGTCCGAAATTATATACCTCTTCGTGCTTCCTGTGTATCAATATATTGGAAACATTCAATAGAAAATATAGTGCCGAAAAGCAGATTATGCGAAACTATGAAGAAAGCCGTGGATAAATCACAAAGAATAAGTTTGACTTCAAAGAATCCAAATAATTCAATGTCTGCTAAAGTCTATAGTGAATAACTTGCTCCTTACTCTAAACCCTTGCAGACAATAGTTTCTATCATCCTATGATCTTAGATATTCTGAGATATTATCGTACCTTTCATTATAAATATCCTCCATATTTCTGGAGATATTTTTATAACTATTCTTATCTGAAATCATTAATCTTTTCGTGCTATCAGTATTACATCATATAGAAACTGTTAGTTTCTATATTCTGTAAATTTTCAAGCTTAAAATATGAATGTTATTGTAGTAATGATGGGAACTAATGCATGAGTTAGTATAATATAATGACACTTGATCAACGTGATTATATTACAGTAAGTCATGCTGAGTTTCTAAATGAAACGTGATGATTCACAGATCATAACGTCATCATGTGCCATGTTACATAACTCTTTCATCCTACTTAACTCCGTAACAAATCAAGAAAATGTATTCTTGATGGTTCTATCTTCCGTGATGTTGATAAATTTGAAAATCAAATCGTGCTATCACGTTCCTTCATGCTTAGAACATTATAATCATTCGAAACTCTATATCTATAAATTCTGGACCATTATTCGCTTGACTTGAAGTCGGGAAGAGAAAACAAAAGCATAGAGCTTTGAAATATAAGGGAGAATATAAAGTCCGATAACAACACATAAATTACAAACCGTGTATATCAATGTTTATCGCAACATAAAGACACGGGAGAATTAAAAACATTATAATCCCGAGGGCGAAGTAGAAGAAAGCAGATTCCTCTGGTGGAAGTTGGAAAAGGAGAATGATTGTTGCGATAGTAAGGATGAGGACAAGGATCAAAACTGGATTAATCATTTTCAGAATCTTTTGGATGTATGAACTAAGAAAGAAAGTATAAGAATGGTGAGAATAATGGAAAGGAAGAGCTTAATTTATACTGGAAATATCAGACGTAGTAATCGGGGCAGATCACCGTATTTAATTAAAGAGATCTTAATTTCCATAAATCCCGAAGAATCAGATTTTATAGATCTTCAAGATTTTCTTTAAATTCCTTAAATTCCGGAATTCAACCAAGGCAATGTCAAAAGTTAAGACGCGCCTTATTTTCTAAATTCAAACCTGACTACGTCAAAAGTTAAAAACAAATCTTTGTTTCTCATTTCATCCTTTTGTGAATAGCTTCATTCGCACTCTTCGAATAATCGAATTATTTTTATCCATATTACTCAATGATGATAAAACTCAAGTTATCAACTCATATTCGTCAGGAAAACATATTTATTGTTAGCTATGACGACCTCACTCAAATTTCGGGACGAAATTTCTTTAACGGGTAGGTACTGTGATGACCCGGGAATTTCCGACCAAATTTAAACATAATCTTATATGATTCGACTCGATAAGCAAAGTCTATTAAACCGAGTCTCATTATGTTTGAACTATTTCATGATAACATTTGACCTTTAACTATTTCCGACGATTCACGAACCTTTAATTGTAACTAAGAATGTAAATATAAATAATTATATATAAAACTAATTATATTAGTATTAATGAACTATTAAGTAATTTTGTTATTATAAAAGATAACATTTAATAACTAAAGATTTTCATTTTGAATATATATAGTATATTGTATATAAATGATTCAAACATATTTTACCAACGTTATCAAAATATTAAATGTACAATGTTATACTTTGTAGTTAATTGTTTAATATACATAATTAATCATCTACTCAACATTTAAAACATGATTTTATATATATGGTAGTATACATATATACATAAATATAACTATATATATATATATATATATATATATATATATATATATATATATATATATATATATATATATATATATATATATATGATTTTATACATAATTATTATATTATGTATATGTAGAAATTTATAATATATCTATGATGAAATAATGTACTATTTTAATAAATATATATAATACTTACATATATAAAACATTTATATTTTTCATAATTACATACATAAGTATAATATAATTAGTATGTAAATAAATATTATAATATATTTATATTAAAATGCATAAATATATAATATTCAGTATATGTTACAATACATATTACATAATTATTAAATATTACATAATAATAGATGATATTAATAAATTAAATTTAAATACAAATATAGTTGTTGTAGTAATGTTATTTGTATCGTCAAATATCAATATTTGTATTCATAATATCACTTTATATCATATAAAGATGAAATTGGATGTATAAATTAGATTATTATTACTAATATTATTATTATCGATAAAATATTAATATTATCATAATTAGTATGGTATTATTATTATTATTATTATTATCATTTTTACAATTATTATTATCATTAATATTATATTTATCATTATTATTAATTTTATTAATATTATTAGATATTAATAGTATTGTTATTATATATTATTATTATTAATTAAAAAAAAGCAGTAGGGATCTATATTATACGCTTGACCTCTGTATCCTTTATCTCTATTATTATTATTTTTTTTGTTTCTTTCCTGCTCCCAACTCGTGAACCTGTGTTGACATTTTCTCCATTTTTTATCAACCGATCTCTATTATTACAACATGATTATGTATAATTGCAAATCAAATAAAAAGGAAATCCAATGGGATTAAAGAGCACAGCGATATTTTTGTTTTCTTCTTCTCTGCACGCTCCAATTTTTTTTCTCTTAATTCAATTTCGAATAAAGTTTCAAAATCTAAAAATGCAGAAAGGTTAGAAATCTTCCTTTGAATCTATCTGCAAAATCTCAACTCTCAAATCTTTATATCGATCTTGAATTTTGAAGTCAAAGTTTAGTTTAAAAAAAGTCAACAATTGTTCTTGAGACAAATTCGCGTTCGTGTATATGTTTCTGATCAAATTGACGATTCCAGTAGTTTTTATACATGTTTAGAAAACTATTTCGTGTTATAAACATTATCTATAATGTTATCTATTACGAAATCAATTTTTTTTGTTTTGTTCCAAGAACCGACGCTGCAGTAGGCCTTAGTGTTTTTTTTTTTTATTTTAGAACCCAAATTATTTTTTTTTTCTGTAATGTTTTGAAGCTTTAAAGGGAACCCCGATTTTTTATTTTTTTTTGGTTATTGATGTTTTGTTGAATCCATGAGACTTGTGGAGAAGAAGAGGAATAGAAGAAAAATAGTTTATATATAAAATTTAAATTCGATATTAGTACAGAGAATCAGAATTGGTGGGATGGTCGAGAGTGTTTGCGTGTGAGCATGTGGTCACGAGATCGAGTCCAGAGGACGGTAGTTTCTTTTTTTTTTTGAAACTCTTTTCATGTGAGGTAGTTTTCTTTTCTAATTTTTTTATTGTTATTATATATTAATTATTATTAGTATTATTATTATTATTGTGATTGTTTTGATTGTTATTGTTATTGTTATTATTAGTATCATACTTGTTATCATATTTGAAAGTATTATAGACATTACTATTATTATTATGATAGGTATTAATAATATTATTATTAGTAATAAACTTATCATTTTAGTATTTTATCATCATTAGGATTATGATTATGATTATCATTATTATTATTATGAAGGAAATAAAAATATATTATTATCATCAATATTAGAATTTGTACCGGTTTATAAATAATAGTATCATCAGTACATTTACAATTAATAATATCATATTTATCAGTATCATCATTAATATTTACTAGTATTATTATGATTATCATTTATCATTTTATAAATATTAGAACCCTTATTATTAACATAAGTATGGTATTAGTATTAATATTATTTTAGAGTTATTATTATTAGTATCATTAACAGTTATCATTTTCATTTTTTTTGCTATTAGTATTATCATTATTAATAAAATTATTATTATTATTAGTAAATCATTATTATCTAAATTATTATTTTAACAAATAAATCTTTTGTACACTATATATATACTTATGGTATATACTAGGATTGTATTAATAATTCACATAACAAACTAATAAAATTTCATAAATACAATACTAACCACAAATATATGTATATAAATATATTAATGTCACTATTTATATAAACGTAAATCATTATAGATATATACATAAAATCGATATATATATATAAAATATAACTTAAAATATAATATAAGTATACGTTTTAAAATAAAGGTTAGAATAAATTCTACAAAACTATAATATATAAATAATACATATTAATAAATGAAATTTTGTAACTTACATTATACGTATTAATATATAAACAATTGATATAGGTTCGTGAATCCGAGGCCAACCCTGCATTGTTCAATGACGTCATATGTATTTTTACTACAAAATACAGTATCGTGAGTTTCATTTGCCTTTTTACCCTTTATATTTTTGGGCTGAGAATACATG